>NW_025336398.1:0-2186 GCF_004798865.1 Varanus komodoensis
TGCGTATGCTCTGTTCCTTGCAGTCAGTCTCAAACTGGCTACCTCTCAGCACTGCAGAAATATAGGAAGGTCTGCTGCCAAGAAAGTGCCGGATGCTTGACTGAATGCTCATTGTGTATTGAGAAACTCATTCCTTGCAGGTCTGAAACCCTGACAGAAATGTAGAAGAAGGTGGGATCCAGAGGATCTCCTGTGGTTATCCTCCTCCTCCTCCCTAAATTGTACAAATTTCTTTGGGAACTTTGAAGAGAACACATCTATGAAATTCTCAGGAAGTGGCATTTGCAATTAGTCCATAAGCTTTTCTGTATAATAACCTGTCCCTTAATCCCAATATCATTGGAGGGCACTCACAGGGCCTCCCTGCACATGAGAGTACACATGGTTTTTCTCAAGTAGTAGCCACCATTGTGGGGTGCCCCATTAATGCAGTGGCAAAAAAAGGAAATTCAAAATTTGGATTTATTCAGGTGGAAATATTGAACACAAATTCACCAAATGATTAAATGTTTCGATTACTTTTTTCTAATGAGCTGGTCTCTGCTATTGAGACTGGGCCTCAAGAGAATGATGTAGCATTTGGGGAGAAAGATGCAGCCCAGGAGACCAGACCCAGAGGCCAAGATGGAGAAGACTTCCACGGCCACCGTGTACTTCCCCTTGGTGCTCAGGTAGGTGGGCACAAAGGAGACCCACACGCTGCAGAAGACCAGCATGCTGAAGGTGATGAACCTGGCTTCATTGAAGCTGTTGGGCAGTTTCCTGGCCAGGAAAGCCACCAGGAAGCTGAGAAGAGCCTGGAAGCCCATGTAAGCCAGGACAGCATAAAACATGGTGATGGAGCCTTCGTTGCATTCCACGATGATCTCCTCAGTCAGGGAATGAAAGTCCAGCTTGGGGAAAGGGGGAGAAGTCAGCAACCAGACAATGCAGATCACTGCTTGGATGAGCGGACAGAACACCACGATGGATGTTGTCAGTGGTCTCCCCAAGAGCTGACTTGCCATGTTTCCTGGCTTGGTGGACATAAAGACCAAGACCACCATGATGGTTTTTGCCAACACACAAGAAACTGCAATGGAGAAGGAGATGCCAAATGCAGTTTGTCTCAGAAGACAGGTGACCTTAGTGGGTTGACCGATGAAGAGGAATGAGCAGAGGAAACAGAGCAGGAGAGAGCTGAGGAGGGCATAGCTGAGGTCTCTGTTGTTGGCTTTGACAATGGGAGTGTTGCGATATCTAATGAATGTTCCCAACACAGCTGATGTGCTGAGACAGAGGAAAAGGAGCAGAGAAACTAGCAGGAGACCAAGTGTCTCTTCATGGGAAAGGAAGTGGATCTTCTTGGGGATGCACTGGTCATGGTTCTCATTTGGGTGCTGATCTTGAGGGCACAGAGCACAGTGAGCGGCATCTGAAATGAGCAATCGCTGTGGAATGATCCAAATCATGACATGCAAGTTAATTATCTGGCGGCAACTCCCACCATCAAAGGAAGATGTGGAAACCTCTTTTCCCAGTCTTTATACGCTCTGTTTCCTTAAGATTTTGAAAAGGGGCCTTGGGGATGAAAAACTGAAACCTTTCCATGCCCACAGACTTATGTAAGATTCCTGTTCAGTTTTTTGTCATGAGGCCACTCTCCTTTGAGAAATGAAAACATGGAAGTGCTAAAAACTTTCACCTGCACTGTTGCATGGAAATCACACCCAAACTAAATGAAGACTATTATGCACAGCTTCTCTTCATCCTGTGCACCTATCTCTGAGATCTTTCTTTCAGGAGACTGGAGACCAGGCTGCAGAAATTACCAAAGAAAAATGGGCAATTTGGTTCTGGTTGTGATGGAATCCAGCAATGTTGAGGGAGGGACCCTCCAGCTGCCCCAAGCAGTTTTGGCCAGGCACCTCAAGGTCTCATGTCGATCTGGCAAAGTTAAAAACTGGGCATTCAGAAGCATGAGGAAGTGCCAGGATGGAAAAGAATTTATGTATGATTTCATTCTTTTAACACTTCTGGGCAAAATGTTTATTGTTTACAAAAGGTATGTCTTCTGGAAATGTTGAGCACACTGTTAACCGAAAGGCTCAGAGGTCTGAAATATAGATAGGGGATAAATCTTTCCAAAACAATCCAAACTTCTCCTTTCCTCAATCTTTTTTTGGCCTCCCCACACTTCCATTTCA
>NW_025336398.1:3402-6288 GCF_004798865.1 Varanus komodoensis
CACCAATCCCTTCTAAACACCTGCTAAGAACCAATCCCTGCTAAGGGTCTTACCTGCCATGACCGAATATTCAACTTCTGCTTCCTTTCCCCCATCAATGAATATTTCTGTCCAGATGAGAGCAGGGCATGTAGCGCATGTGCCACAGCATAGACAGCATTGTAGATCCGGTAGCTGTGACTGGACATGTCCAAGTCGAAAAGGAAGAAGCTTGGATCCATCCTCAGCTCCCTCCCAGTACACATGTGATCTGCCCCTGGAGGGGGTTCTCCTGATCTCAGGAACTGACAATCAAATGCTCGTTTCCACCACTTTTGAAGAAAGATGTCTCCTTGAGGGTGGAAAGGATCTAAAGCCAGGAAAAAAGTTTTGAATCCTGGAATATCTCTTGTGTGGGCC
Organism: Varanus komodoensis; assembly: GCF_004798865.1. Classification (NCBI taxonomy): domain Eukaryota; kingdom Metazoa; phylum Chordata; class Lepidosauria; order Squamata; family Varanidae; genus Varanus; species Varanus komodoensis. The sequence goes on from NW_025336398.1 coordinate 3,802, forward strand.
TTGAAGTGCAAAGCTCCATGAAGGGTCCTTAAAAGAATTCTCATCCCCAAATTTTTGCCTGCTTCAATTTCTGAATGGGCAGTCAGGATCCAAACCTTCCGAAGTCGGATCTTTGCATTTTTTTCATGATTTCGTAGCCGCATTGATAATTGCAGTATTGCAGCGTTGTCACCAAAGAAAACTAAGACTTCAGCTTCCCACCACAGACGAGGAATGTATCCAGTTTGCATCGCATGGTGGTGTGCATCATCCATTGTTGAGAACGTTTCAGTGAAGGCCACACAGAGATCCTCTAGCTGCAGCAGGGGGCTCACTGCCTTGAGGAAACGCTCGCCATGTTCATCGCTCTGGACAAGCAGCCCAATCCAGTTCCACTGGAAATGCTGCAGGAGCAGGACTAGGCCCTCGTACCGCGGAATTTCTTGGGGATTGATCTGGAAGAAATAGAGGAATACACTGATTTTTCCTCAAATACAACAGAGAAAAAAGTTTAGGAGCTGAAGGAAGAACTTCCTGGTAATCATTCATAACAACCTTTGGTTACATTTTGGAAACAGGGATGCTTTTTATGTGGAATACACTTCCATCCTCCTATTGGCATGATATGAAATGCTTGCAGCATTATTCCAGGTAAGGTTTCCCTCTTTCTGCTGGAATGCATCAATGGAAGCAGAAGCTCTCAGCTTTCCCCTCTCCATCCCATACTTGCTGAAATTTTATGTATTTATTCATTTNAAGCAATCAGCTTCCCCTTCTCCATCCCATACTTGCTGAAATTTTATTTATTTATTCATTTATATACTTAATATTTTAGAAGTCTATCCCATTAATGAAGTCTCAGGATGGTTTAACAATACAAAATGTTAGAAAAGGAAGAAAAATAAAACACAGCGTCCATTTGTGTCTTTCCTAGATTTAAAGGAGTGGACAGGCATATATGGAAGGACACACCCCTTCAGGTAACCAGGGCCTAAGTCGTTTAGGGCTTTATACATAACAATCAGCATCTTAAATTGGGCCCGGATTTCAACTGGAAGGCAAGGTAGGTGTTCATACCTGCTGGTCCCTGTTAACAACCTGGAAGCTCTATTACAGACCAGTTGAATTATCTGGACCATCTTCAAGGGCACTCCAAGCTAGAGCATGTTACAGTGATCCAATCAGGAAGTTACCAGGGCACGGGTCACCACAGCCAAGCACTGCCCATCCCGATAGGGGAGCAGTTGAAGGATCAGCCAAAGCTGAAGGAAAGTGCTCTTTGGCTCTACCACTACCTGGGATTCCAGGGACAACTCCAGGTCAAGGAACACTCTTGAACGGCACACCCTGTCCTTTAGGGGGAGTGCAACCCCATCCAGAATGGGGTTAGAAATACCTACCTGGGAGGTACAACTGCCTGCCAGCAAGACTTAATCTTGTCTGGAGTAAGGTTCAATGAATTAGCCCTCATCCAGTCCATAACCCCACCCCTGGTGCCCTCTCTCCCAGGGCCAGGAGTGATAGGTGAGCATGTGCAGTGGTGAGGGGAGCTGCAGCAGCATTAGCTGGGGGAGGGGCGGGTGCCGTGTAATGTCCTGGTACCTCTAGGTCTATGGCAGAGGCATCCTGGGGCCTTTGGGTGGGCATGCAGATGGTGAGGCCCCGTGGTAGAAGGCAGAGGGAAGAACAGCCCATAGGCAGATAGCAAGGCACAACTCCCAGAAAATGGAGCCATTCTGTGCCCAGAAAAAACAGGGCACATGAAATAAGAAGTGAAACGCTCCTGCGGCTACTGAGGCTTGATCAGGACCAGAAATGGCCTGACTTCCAACATTTTGTGCTTGTCTCTAAAAGCATGTGGCTGAAGCTCTTGGGGTGGAAATAGCGTGCGATGAGCCCAGCAGGAGAAGGCTGAGATCCACTGATGATGTTCTCACACTGGAGCCAACAAATTATCCACAGCAAACCCACATGGAGGACATCTGCCAGAGCACATGAGCCACAGTCTCCCTTAGCATGGCAATTCTGATTGTGCAAGAGGTAACCTCAGACCATTCATATTTTTCTCTCATATTTCCATCCCATTTTTCTCACGCCAAAAAAATCACGGCAGTATCCAATTTTTTCCTTTCAATCACATCCTCCCAACAACACTGTGAGGGCAGTTTGGCTGAGAGTCTGTGACTGGCCCAAAGTTTCCCAGGGAACACTGAACCACTGGGAGATGCTGCGCTGGATTGTCCTTCAGGCAGCTCTTTCTCTGATGCCAGGAGAATTTACAAGCATCTTTTAGCCCCCTCATTGTTTCTGTCTCTATAAGGGGTCATGGGAAAATCTGATATTTCCCTCAACTGGCCATCTCAGGAAGACAAGCCCATTGCTGGCAGGAATTTCCCACCCAAGACTTTCTTAAGATTCATCTCTGGCCTCCTCTAAGGTGGCCACAAGGCAGCACCACCAGGTGAGAAGGCCCCCTGCCCTGTCATCCAGAATGAAGGAAAAACACCC
>NW_025336398.1:8384-9504 GCF_004798865.1 Varanus komodoensis
TTTTGCAGAAGCTGGACTGTGTGGCCACCATCCTCTCTTCCCTATCTAGCACCACCAAATCTCTCGCTATTACGAGACTTTCCATTGTTTTTCCTACAATGGATGCAAGGTTAACAGGTCTATAATTCCCCATGTCCCTTCTACTACCCTTTTTGAAAACTGGGACCACTGACGCCACCCTCCAGTCCTCTGGAGCTTCACCTGATCTCCATGAAGACTCAAAAATGGAGGCCAGCGGGAGTGAGAGAACCTCTGCCAACTCTCTAAGTACTCTTGGGTGTAACCCATCAGGGCCTGGTGCCTTTGTAACATCTAGTGTCCTGAGGAGCCCCTCGTCATTTAGGCGGGTGACTCTGATCTGTGTCCCTAAGTCCCTGGCCTCATCTAATCTCCCATGCAGATCTCCCCCGTCCTCTTTGGGAAGAACACAGAGGCAAAATAGTCACTTAGCATCTGTTCCAGTTCCCTCGCATTAGTCAGTGCATCCCTGGATTCTTTCACTGCAAGAGAAATGCTGCTGCCTGATGATTAAATATCTCAAGCCCATTAAATATCAGAGCCCCTTTGTGTGCAGCCCCGACACCCAGCCAGAGACTCCTGCATGCAAAAGTCTCCCATCTGGCGTATGACATTGCGCAGCACATGCTGCTGTGGGAATCTCCAGATGAGCCCAGGATCAGGTTGGGAATGTTGGGAGTTGTGGGTCTAGTGAACTCTTGGGGTTGAAGGAGGGGAAGGCGCACAAATTCAGCCCATCTGCTTTGTTTCAGCTCCTAGAGGTTTTTCACCTGGAGCCTGGACATTACCCGAAAGTCACAGCCATTAACCCAAAGAATGTACGCTGGGAAGAAACTTCAGAACAAGAACCGAAAGCTCAGCTGAGAGGCCTAAAGCACAGAAACTCAGGCAAGCTTAGCCCAGAGTGTCCTTCTTCCAAGGTGCATATCTCAGGGTGGGGGGGAGTGCATTTTGGTGCCATTGTACTGGAGCTGCTTCTCAGAAAGGCTTGCTGATTGCCTTTTGGTGCTAAAGTGATCTGCCAGCAGATTCAACAGATCTGAAAGGGGGAAGGCCTCAGAGCAGAGTCCACCTTCACCTCAGAACTGTTTCCCTCTAACTC
>NW_025336398.1:10382-11336 GCF_004798865.1 Varanus komodoensis
TGTCCCTGCTCTGGTAGCACGATGCAGGGCAGGAGTGGTCCTTGCAGCCTACCAGGAGGAGCGATCTCTGGAAGAGACAGGCAGGCAGCCAGACGTCAGTCATGGCTGCAGTCCCACACCAAGGAGCCCAGGGCACATTTGTATTCAGTGTGCTTTCTCAGGCATTTCTTTGTTATTGACTTGCTGGATGGAAATCCCTGTGGAATTCCTCAAGGACTTTCCATAATTGCTGAGGAGGGAAATAAGCAGAGAGCAGGAGCCCTGGAGGCAGTATCATCAGTCTGAGTCATGCTCACCTTCCGTGTGGACTTTTGGGAATTGACGGCCCCTTTCTGCCCCTCCAACATTCAAAATAAAATCCCCACCTGTCAGGAAGGAGACTGGGCTTGGCCAAGGTTCTTAGCTGTATTGTTGGCAAGGAAGGGGGAGAGTCCAGCTTTTAAAAGTGCAGGGACAACCCTGGCTGGACCGGCCACCACGTCTGATGGGCATTCAACATGCAGGACCCCTTAGGATGGTCCACCTGAAAGTCCTCTGTCACTGAGCGACCATCAGTATCATTTGCAGTCTCTTCAGTGAAGTGGTCCGAGTCTGGGCAGCTGCCTTGGGAGAGACTCTCCCCCACTATTTATTGGCAAAGTGCTGAATGTGACCCAGCCAGGCCCATACGGCCTCTCTGCGAAGGCCCCCTTCTCCATCCTCTCCCCACTTGGTTCTCCATATGTGCAGAGAGAGAAAGGGGCCTCCTGCCACTGCAGTGAAAGAGCGATGGCAGTTGGAGCGCAACATCACCTGAGCTTTTGTTCGTTTCTGCATGCCAACTTCTGCTGATGGGGGAGCCAGGTTGAAAGTGAGGCAGGGAAGCTTCCCCATGGGAGACCTGGGTGTGCAGGCTGGTTTTGCACTGATAAGTCAGTGGGAGTTGATGAGAGGCTTCCATCTTGTTCCACTGGT
>NW_025336398.1:11436-12082 GCF_004798865.1 Varanus komodoensis
CCCCTTCTCCATCCTCTCCCCACTTGGTTCTCCATATGTGCAGAGAGAGAAAGGGGCCTCCTGCCACTGCAGTGAAAGAGCGATGGCAGTTGGAGCGCAACATCACCTGAGCTTTTGTTCGTTTCTGCATGCCAACTTCTGCTGATGGGGGAGCCAGGTTGAAAGTGAGGCAGGGAAGCTTCCCCATGGGAGACCTGGGTGTGCAGGCTGGTTTTGCACTGATAAGTCAGTGGGAGGTGATGAGAGGCTTCCATCTTGTTCCACTGGTTGTGTTCAGGACAGCTTCCCTGGACAGGCTGAATGGCAGCAGGTTCAAGTCCTGCAGATGGGGCTTTTTATGTTTCAGAGGCTCCTGTTTTAGCAATGCCTACTGAGGTGCATCCTCTCGATTGGTCCTGTTCTCATGAGTGTTAAAGTCATCTCAGACTTCTGGCCACACCGTGAATGCTTCTCCTTCCAAACCTCCAGTCTTCCTCCTCCCTCATCAGTTCTTGCCCACTCCAGGCAGCGCCTTCTTGATGGAGGCCATGTTACTCCTCTTTGGTCTTCCTCCCATTCTTATGCCTTTGCCATTCAAGGGAAAGGGCTTAGCCAGGCAGTCGCTGCCACATCTTTGCAATCTTGACCAAACTGAGTATCCCAACCC
>NW_025336398.1:13343-15413 GCF_004798865.1 Varanus komodoensis
AACAAATATTTACATTGGGAGGTAGAATAAGGAAGCTGGTGACACCTTAAGGCCTCACAAAAATAGCCTCCCTTCTTCTTTTGTGCCTTGGGCTATCAATGTTGCCTTTATGGGAGCCCTTGAGCGGCAAAGCCCTGCAAAGCATGAGAAGGATCACATTGCAGAGAAATAAATCTCTGAGCCTCTTCATTCCCATAGTCTGACATTGCATGAGGCTCACCTGCATGGCAGACTTGCCTTTTGAGGTGATATCGGGGGGAGGGGGTGGCTTGTCCCAGAACTTCAGTTTAGATTTAAATATTGACTTTGAAAAAGTGGCCATCTTCCTTCTTGATAAAACTTCAGACTGCCGAAGTCAGCTATTGTAGTCAGGAAAATGCATGCCATAAATCCCACATTAGTCTCTCAAATGGCCCAAAATTCTGCTGCAGGACAAATGCAATATTCCTTTCTTCAGTTTGGGTATGGCTTAGTTGTCCCTGTCATGGGAGATAAGGGGACATTTCCTTCCTTTAACCGGATTGATCCTGACAAAACTGCTGCATACGAAGGCTTGGTCTGGCTGCTGCTGCACTTCCGCTGGAACTGGATTGGGCTGGTTTTTCACAGAGATCAGGCTGGAGAAAGCTTCCTTCAGACGTTGACACCCATGCTCCAGACAAAGGACATCTGTGTGGCGTTCACTGAAAAGTTCAAGTCAATGGATCCCCTCCAGTTGCTTCAAGTACAATCCAGCAATATTCCCAGTTCTTGGTTGGAGCTCCAAGTGCTGATTGTCTTTGGGGACTCCAGTGTTGTTCTGCAACTCTCAAAAAGGTTGGGTATTCAAGAAGACAAGACTAAGACCCCATTTAGGAAGATGTGGATCATGACATCCCAATGGGGAATGGGATCCTCCATAGCTGGGCGAGATCTGGAGGCCATCAATGGTGCTTTGCACTTCAGGGTCAAGAGATGAGAAGTGCCAGGGTTCCAGCTTTTTCTCTGGGATTTAGCTCCCCTCCATCCTTTAGGTGATATTTTCCTCCATGAATGGTGGGAGAGGGCATTTGGTTGCAATTTTCTTAAAACAGGCAACCCTTTTCAATGGGGAATGAGAAGATGTACAGGGAGAGAGAAGCTGGAGGGCCTGCCAGCATCCTTCTTTGAACACAAGATGTCCAGTCAAAGCTACAACATCTACAATGTGGTTCATTCTGTAGCACATGCATTAGATGCTACATCTGGATCCAAATCTGGAAAGATGTGGGAAAGTAAGAGGCATCAAAGAACCGAGCCCTGGCAGGTAGTGCTCCCTTCCCCATTTGGCAGTCTTGAAAATGGTTGCAACAGTTCTGATCCTTGCATTTTCAGGGATCTGATCCAGGAAGCAAAGCCCGGTGGCATATTCTAGAGCCTAAAAATGACATTTTCCATCACTATAGAAACATAGAAACAGAGCAAGTCAGTAGGGGCCTCCCAGGCCACCTAGTCTGACCCCGGCTCCAGCCAGCTCCACTCATGACATGCCTGCCATGTACATGTCCAGCCTATCTTTGAACATCCTCACTGATGGGGCTTCAACCACCTCCTGTGGAAGCCCATTCCATGCCCTCGGGGTCTTAGCTGTCGGGATTGCTTCCTGGCATCCACTTTCATCCTTGGCTGTTGTTCTTGAGGAATGACTGAGAAGTAAGAGAAGCCTATTCCGCTTTTGTAATCATCTCTTGCAACTATGAATATTGAGGCAGGCTCTGTCCAAAGAGTTCAACTTTAGAAGGCTGGGTTGGTCTCCCCACCAACACAATCAGAAGCAAGGAGCAGCAGCTGAACATGCAACATGTCACTTCTTGACAAACAGCTGAAGAAGACCACTAGATGTTGGCCTCTTTACTGCTCCAAGCAAAATCCTTCCGTTGCCTGCTGAGAGATATGAGGCTTTCTTATAGCAGGGGTTCACCAACCAAGAGAAGAGCAAACCAAAGGGCCAGCCAATTGAACCAGGTAGTGTCCAAAGCAGATGTAAGTTGAGAGTCTACTAGGCAACCGAGTGATGTAAACAGTGATAGAGAAACTGGATTCCTAACTTAA
>NW_025336398.1:17213-18578 GCF_004798865.1 Varanus komodoensis
GATCACCAAAGAATTGGGGGCTTTGAATTGTGGTGCTGGAGAAGATTTCTGCGAGTCCCTTGGACTGCACGGAGATCAAACCAGTCAGTCCTAGAGGAGATCAGCACTGACTGCTCTTTAGAGGGTCAGATACTGTCATGGGCGGCAGCCCAGTATGTAAACAATTCACACATTCATGAGCAATAAAACTAAAGTCCTTTAATGCTAATTATCTACAAGATTTACAACTCTATAGATAAGCTCTCCAATAGCAGTCCTTGATATGCAGATGTTAACCCTCTAATGACTTCCCTCCCGGAGCCTGTGTGGGATTACTCTCCCAAGTCACGCCTTTCTTCTCTCTTACATAATCAATTCTTTTGCTGTTTATATCAGCAAAGAATGCGTCGATTTTCGATTTTCGGCTTTTGAGATATCCACCACGCCCACTGTGTCTTCTGTTTCTGGCTCAGGAAGATCAGCATCAGAGGGGGAAGGAGAAGCTTGCAGCTTCCTCTCTCTCAAGACTCTCTGGCTTCGATGACAGTTCAGGCGTTTGCTCAATGTGCTGGGAGTCAGAGGGAGGCGCAGCAGCTGGCCCATTTGCCCCTACGCTGGGTGGTGGGGTTGCCTCTTGGACACTGGGTGCTAAGTGCAAGTCCTCCTCGTGAGTCACTGACTCTGTCGGGGCTTCATGCACGACAGATACTGAAGATGAAACTCAAATAATTTGGCCACCTAATGAGAAGAAATGACTCACTGGAGATGAGCCTGATGCTGGGATCAATGGATGGCAGAAGAAGAAGGAGACGGCACAGCATGAGGTGATTGGATGGAGTCACTGAGAGAGTTGGTTTGAGCTTAAGTGGACTCTGGCAGTTGGTGGAGGACAGGAAGGCCTGGAGGAATGTTTTCTTTGGGGTCGCAAGGGGTCGGACATGATTCGCAACTAACAATAACACATAGGGACAAAATGTGTCAACTCATTGTGAATACACACAAAACTGAACTAGCACAAAGTTCGACCGAACAGCCTATGCGTGGGCGTTTGGTTTAAATGAATGCCGATTCTCATGGAAAAGCTCCAGGAGGGGGTGCTTCCCTCTTTGTCTTTCTAGCTGTGGCATCCTTGCACTGACAAAGGGCTCATCCAACGGCAAACATCAGCCTCCTGCAAGGCAGTGGATCCACCGCCCCCACTTTATGGCACCATCAATCAAGCCTGCAGTTTGCTTTTCTCAGCCTGCCGCATTCCACGACATGCCGGCACTTGGTCTTGGGAAGAAGGCCTGGTCAAATCCAGGCCACCTGAATTTTACCCGTTTTTAAATGTTGGAATAAACCACTCCATTCGAACAGGGAAGCATGATGGAATATACTGCAAAT
>NW_025336398.1:18758-19787 GCF_004798865.1 Varanus komodoensis
CTTTTAATTCAGTAACTGCACTGAAGTTTCAAGTTCACTTTTGTACCAGGCATTCCTGCCAAACCTTCCAGGGTCTGAATAAATCCAGGCCCAAGCAACGACCCGGAAAAACACAGCACCCCATTCTGCTTTAACAATCACTAGAAGAAGCCACAAGCTAGAAGTTGCCCCCTTCTTTCTGTATTGCACAGGAAGCTCCTTTGGAACTCAATATCCTGTCATGCCTTTCTGGACATGAGTGGGACAATCCTCTGTCCTGTCTTTGCAATTGGTCAAACATACTTGGTCTAACCATTGTAAACTCCACCTAAGAAGAGCGTTTACTAAATTTACTATTACGTCTCCCTGTTCTCCTAAACTCTGCCCAGCAGCTTCAGAGTCGGGTGCGGGGGGAGGCAACTTGTTCAAACACCTCAGAGTCTAGAGGAAGGGAAGCTGCACCCTGCTCAGGCAACTCAGAGCCAGGATGTGAGGAGGCTACTTGCTCGGAAGTCATGGAGCCAGGCTGTGGGGAGGCTATTTGCTCAGAAGCCTCAGAGTCAAGCTGCAGAGGGGCCATTTGGGCACTGGGCCCTAAGTATAAGTCCCCTTGTTCCAATGCCTGACTCTCACTGTGAGCTTCTGGCCCTCTCTCGTGAGCCAACACCTCTGTCGAGCTGTTAGGCACGACAATCTGGTAGGCTAGTTAGATGCTGTGACCTAGTCATGCTTCACCAGGATTTTCCAGGAATCGCCATCACCAGTGAAGGCTTCAGAAGCAATAACTGCATCGTACAATGGTTGATACCCCAAGCCAAAAAGGATAATCTAGATTCACTGTTTTGAGAACATTCAGTAGAGAAGCATACTACATTTGGACGCCTCCCAGGATTCTGTCTTCTTTGTGCCCACCTACCTGAGCACCAGGGGCAAGTACATGGTGGCCGTCCAGGTCTTCTCCATCTTGGTCTCCAGTGCTGGGTTGCTGGGCTGCATCTTCCTGCCCAAGTGCTACATCATTCTATGGAGGCCTGACCTGAATACCAAGGA
>NW_025336399.1:0-14844 GCF_004798865.1 Varanus komodoensis
CCCCCCATTCTGAAATCTATTACAAATCTGCACACAGTACTTTTTCTACAAACTAAGACATCTCTCAGTGTCAGTATAACCGTATCCATATCTAATCAGGAGTATGCCCAGCTGAGATCTTCTCAGTGGTAAACCCAACTGAGTTAATTGGGAATTACTCCTGTGTAACTATGTATGTAATTGCAGTCAAGCAGCATAATTTTATTCAGATCTACTTGGAAGCAAGTCCACTGAGTTCATTTGGGTTTATTCAGGTTTGCATCCCAATTCCCTTTTCGGGAAGAGATTTAATAAACAAAATGCATATATATTAGCTTTGGAACAGGTAAGATAGCCCTTCTGTAGTTAGCAGATTGTTTTTGATACAGTTTTAACTGAAGAGATCTATGGGGCAGGGGACCCACAGAATTGAAATAGCAGTAGGCAGCTCAATGCAAATGTTGTCCCAGTGCATGGATACTGTGAAGAAGGCAAACTCCATGCTAGGCATCAATACGAATGTAACAGAAAATAGAAATGCCAAGTTCTTACTCCCCTGGTGCAAATCCTTGGTATGACCACGCATAGAACATGGTGTTCAGTTCTGGTCACCTCACCTGAAGAAGGACAATGCTGAGGTGGAACAGTGCACAAAAGGGCAACAAAAATGATCAGGGGGCTTGAGAAGCTCCACTGTGAGGAGTGGCTACAACAACAGGGACTATTTAGCTAGAAAACAAGCTGAGTAAGGGGAGCCATCATAGAGGTGTTTAACATAATGTATGGTGTGGAGAAAATGGAGAGGGAGATGTTTTTCTCTCTTTCCCATAACACTCTGACTCCGGGTTATCCCATGAAGCTGACTGGGGGAAGGTTTAGGACAGACAAAAGGAACTACTTCTTAACACAACCTTAGTTCAAACCCTTGCATGGGCAGCTATTTGCTGCCACAGAAAGTGGTGATGGCCACCGATTTGGATGGCTTTAAAAGGGGATTTGAAGGATTCATGAGGGAGGAAGTAATCAGGGGCTACTAGCCAATCTGGCTATGGGCTGCCTCTTTCACCAGAAGTGATATGCCTTTAAGAAGCTTGCGCAGGCAGAGGTCTTGCACCCATCCTGCTTGAGTGATTCTATGGGCAGCTGGTTTGCCACCATGTGTAGTGCTGGACTAGATGGAGCCTTGGTCCACCATGGTTCTTCTTATGTTCCTTTGTGTTCTAGTGTTCATGTATAACCTTTGTTTTCTTTGTTAATAGATCATAATAAAATATTTTTTCTGAAACCAGTTCATTGCAAGTATGTCATTTTTGGCCAACTGCATGCCTGAGCTGAAAAGGCTTCTTACACTTTATTAGTATTCTGTATGATCTAGATGGGTTAGTTAAATTCAGAGTGCACCATGGGAGCCATGGCAACCAGACCTCAGCTTCCAGAGGCAGCATAATGTTGGGAAACTATATATTTGAAACATAAGGCGTTCTTTCAAGGTTTGTTTCACTAATTAAAAATGTTCTGCCTCTCTATAATTAAAACTGTCAGAAATGAGTGCTAAAAACCATATTATTCATTGACATTGGAGCAAATTATTGTGGCTATACACTGAGATATATTTTTAAGAGGTTGGGATATGAATCGAATGTAAAGGCCTAAATGTTATTAGCCTTTTCATTGCCAAAGACAATCCTTCTGGTGTACGGAACCTAACTTAGATCAGTATTACTTATTTAATTCATGACTATCCTCTCCAGTGTCGGCAGCTCTGTGGGCACTTCCCAGCAATTCATAAAACATGGTGCACAAATACAGGAAAAATGGCATAAGCATATGGAGTGGGGGCGCAGGTCGTGCAGGTTATAATCCACTCAGAATAATTCACCCAATTCTGAGGAGAAAGCAGAGGGGCAGAGCTGAGCAGATGATATCTAGTGAAGGTGATATCTCGTATCTGGCCATTTTGAGGCTATCTAGTGAAGGTTCTCGGGTGGAGTGTGCAGCCAGCCTGCCTTGGAAAGGCAGGGAGGTACCCTTGAGCAGGGTAGGGAGGACATGTAAGCAGAGTTCCTTGACCCTGTCAGAAGATGGCAGGTGAAATGAGCAGACCAGTGAGGAAGGGTCAGACATTCCCCCTTTCTAGCCCTGAAGGTAGAGTCAGTATCTTTTCAGCAAGGGAGGGAAAGAAGGGAACTTTCACTTTGGATTCGAATCCTTACATGGGCAGATGCTTCCCCCACATTTTGAAGAGAATGGTAATTTGATTTACATCCTGTATCCAGGTTAAGAACAAGTTCCTGACATTGTCTTTAAGTCAAATTTGTACATAAGTCAGATTATATGTAAAAAGCATATAAAACCCTTAAGAAACACTTCCATATACACTAAAGCATCTTAAACACAATGCATCTTTTTAATAATAATAAAGTAGTAATAATAAGTAATAAGTAATAATAAAGTAGTAAGACAGTAATAATAAAGTAACTACACGTACTGAAGAGAGAGAATCCAATTGTTGAATGAATAAAGCCTAATGCATTCCCAGTGACTGATCACTTTATTATTTCCACTTTAGTTTTGATTCTGGTTGTTTTTCTTTTCTTTGATGCATCACCTGCACTTGCATTGAATTTACACTTCAGAGCCATGATTACAAACCGAATATAGTACAAAGTTATAGAAGGCAACACTAACTCCATATAATCTGGAACACACTGGCTTGGAGATGCTAGTTTTTCATGAGCATGAAAAACTACTGTAGTTCTGCTGCTGTGGTGGAACTACTTCTGACTTTGCTGCACTCTGCTTTTCGCCTCCCCTCCCCTCTCCTCCCCTCCCCAAGATGTATCACAGGTTGGGAGTAGACGCAAATTGAGAAAGGCCCTCCATCATTCCTGTGAAGTCCTGAGGCTTTAATATGTTTATAAACACACACACACACATACACACGTTATATATAAACAATATGTTTATGTTGCTTTGGACACATCATGAAAAGGCAAGACTTACTGGAGAAGACAATCATTTTAGGGAAAGGTGAAGACAGAAGATAAAAGGAAAGACCAAATCTGAGATACCTTTAATCCATAAAGGTAACCACAGCCTGGAACTTGGAAGAGCTGAATGGAGCTGTCATAGACAAAACATTTCGGAGGGCTTTCATTCGTAGGGTCCCATAGGTTGGAGATGACTTACTGGCACATAACAACATGTTAAATGCAACACTTTGAATTGAATTCAGAAGTATACGGGCAGCCAATGTACTGCTTTTAGTAAGTGTAAACAAGTGTGTGTGTGTGCGCGCTTATGCATAGCGGAAGCCGGATCTAGAATCTGCCTTGTGTGAGAGTTTGGGCTCCATTCATGAAATCCATCTATCCACCTGAGTGCTTTACTAGCCTTATTGCATTTTATAAATAGATTATCTCATAATAAATGGAATTCGAGATTCGGAGACAAGGGATTTGCCTGAGTTCTGTACTGTGGTGAGACTTTTTAACACACTTTTCCTCATTTCAAGCTCTAGACTCAGGCATTAGGCTATATATCTGCCACTTATTTAAAGATAAGGTTTAATGAACAAAGTAACCAGGCATAGCTAAGACCAGTTTCATCTCACCTGAATAAAACCTGCCCCCGTGAAAATGTGCCTTACATTTTCTCAGCTGCTGACTGCAATATTAAAGAATAACCTGAAATTATGAATGACCTACCACTGATAAGACTTCACAGAAAGAATTTGCACATCCTTACAAATACCATTAAGAAAGTTCATATGGATTAACTTAGATCCAATCAGGACATAGACCATAGCTAATGCTAACTAGTGATGTGTGCTGGACCCCTTGGATAATTTCTGGTGCTTCTTGAGGTACAGCAGGCTTTGCTCTGAAGTTACCAGAACCAGAATTGCACCCTGCCTGAATAAGACTCAGGCTCTGGAAACACAGACAGCCCATCTCTAAAAAGTAGTGTCTCTCTCCCTCACTCCTGCATAAATGTTGATGAGGCAGAGAAGGTAGGAAGTGCAGCTGAGTGAACTGACAAGTCTGTCTTCCTATCAAGGGCCATGTTTTGCTATGGGTTTTCCAATCACTGTGCTTCAGGGGAGAGGGTGAATTACATAATGATATTTTTTCAGTTTTCTTTTCTTGTTAAGCTCCATAGCCAACAAAAGAAATCTGGGAATCTAGTTTTGACTTTAGGCAGGATGGCTTCAAGTTCTGTTTGTCCATACTTTCAAAATCCCATTGTTTCTTCATATCAATTATTCAATCAGTTTGTTCTTTCAAACCTTTTCCTACAGTGAAATAACTTTCTTTGCAATGTCACTATGCTTCACTATTCAGAAAGGCTTCAAACTGGTTTTCGCTCATAATTCCCTAGCCTCTGTGTTTATTCTTCTGAAACGTTGCAGATTTCTTGCCCAAAATTCCCTCTATCCAGAAGGCTATCTGCATGCAAATAAGCCTCAGGAAACCAGAGTAATGGGTAGGAGAAAGGGAAGTGAATCATTTGGACCTTTAAATTGAGACCTTGCCACAAAAACTTTGCCATGTATCATTCTAAACTTTGCTGGCTTCTTTTCTGAGGTCATCCCTATGCTACTGGTCATTTACAGAACAGGGTTCCACACAGAATACCGAAGGATATGCTCTTAGGACTCCCCTCCAGATCTGAAAGCTGCTTCTTTGTCATATAAATTCCAGAACCTGTTCTCCTGAAGCAGGGCTGTCTTGATCCCCTCAAAAGGGCCAACTGTCTCTGCAAATTTCATCCTTTTATTAAGAAAGGGAAAAAAGTTACAGCTTTTCACTGATTTCCATGATAGTCAATAGGAGCCATGACAATTCAGATTTGTGAATCTCAGTTCAAGTTCAGAACCCAATTGAAGTGGCTGCCCTCCAAATCCATCCAAGGTGAACCAAGCCATTTCCTGAAGAGCCTGAAGAGTTCCGAGCTAAACTGTGTGGTGGGTGCTCATATCCGGTACTGCCCATCCCATAAAATCATACTGATAGATTCACTTCTTAGCATATGGAAGCCTAACCAGAGTTCTTAGATCTGTCTGCTTGTATGTCACATCTGTAAAGATGCAATCCAACCTCAAAAGCATATGATCCTCCAGTGAGAGTGGAAGAAGGAACAAAGGCAATGTCTGCCCCCTGCAGTTCCTGCTCCGAAATGCTGCTAGCTGTGCAATTCCTACCAGTCAGCTGCTGTCCTTCAGAGGATGCTGGGAAGGAAGGTGGCAGATTGTTCTCCTCATGTGTAGCTTCGCCACTTTCTCCATGACATAGCAGTACCTGGAGGAAAAGTGACAGCCAAAATTATAGCTTTCCTAGTTGGGCATCATACAGTCTACCCTTGGTTTCCAATTCTGCCTTGCTGGCTACTCATAAGTCCAGCATGGTGCTTCCTTTACTATGGTTTGGCAAGATAGCTGGACTGAGACATCAGATGTTATCCACTGTTAAAAATAGGTAATGTAGATTCATGTATGCTCACCCATGGGAAAGTTTGGTGTAAAATATGGAAACTAACAATGATCCAGCGCCGTTTTTTTAACCGCTACAATACGCTTACAGGTTCCTTGCATCATGTCCATTCTGCCTCTAAAAAGAACTAAAGTAACCACATTTTAGCTTAGTTGTCTTAGATTTGGTTCGTGAAATCATGAACCATATACTGAATGTTAAATACTGACTATCAATCTTCACCTTGGGGGATGGGCATGCCTTACAGAATAGAACCCTGAGATCAGATAGTTAATTCTTAGGTGCTGTTGTATTTTTGCCCTTCTGCCTTAGGAAACATCTAGGTGTTTTTGCTAACTAAGCTAAGAAAGAAAGGATAGCAGAGATGGGTAGAACCCTGTTTGTTTGTGCTTTGTATAATACATGTTAAGACACAGCTTAGGCAAAGAATGCAGAGTAGAATTGTCTGGCAAAGTGTGACGGATGGTGGATTTAAAAATCAAGGAAAACCCTTTGCATTCTAATCAGACAGAACAGGCTAAAATGGATTATGTTATCAATTGGAGCCTGAAATCTCTGGTCTGCTGTGCCATAAAAGCCTTTAGCGAGGCATAGAATTAACTGCGCAGAACCAGCATTCAAGAATATAAATTCACTCGTTTTCTGCGTAAAGGGGAGATTTAATTTGCTGTTTATTGTTCTTTTACCCCCACTCATTACTATCATTACTCATGATTGCTCTTTCTAAAGCAAGCAGACAATTAGGTAAAATCAAGAATAACAAGAGAAGCAAATTACATAATTAATTGTTAAATTGGGGGTGGCAATCTGACCTTATTTCAAGTCAGAGAAAAATAAATACAGCATATATGGCTCCCCCCACCTCCACATTGCCATTGGCCTGTGTTATTGAAGGGACGCAGCCAGTGGGGCAGAGCCCTTGCCTTTCATAGAGTTATGGAGGAGGCAAAAGAAGAAATGCTTTGCCAGCTACTGAAGATGTGCATTTAACAACCTAGTGGCGTTTTACAGAGAACGTTTAGGGCTTTGCAAACAATAAGAATCAGATGTGATAGAGACATTAACAATGGGACATGACCTCTAAGATGCATTCAGAATCCAATCATATATTTTGGCAAGAGTGAGAGACATTTTTTCTCTATGAAATAGTTTTATAAAGGACTGAAAAACCACAAAAGTGATTTGAGATAGAGCATCTCTATTTCCAAACATGATGGGCAAGCTAGGCCAAACAATGGAACATCACTGAAGTATTATTTCTTTAAATCCATATGTAATATAATTTAGGCTGAAGGGCCTTGGATATAATATATTTTATGTGCAGATATTGTCTCCTGAGAGTGCCCAAAGCCCAAAGAAAATGCTATTTGGGCTCCTTTATGTAAGGGATGCATTGTGTGCTATTGATCGCTCACTCATCAAAGTTTGTGGGTTCTTTTCCCAATCTTTCTATCTTTCAAGGCCTTGTCCAGTTTTCCATGCATTTCACACACACACGCATGCACACACATGCACACACACACTATTGCGCTCGCTCTCACTCTCACTCTCTCTCAATAGAAGTGCATTGAGAAATGCAGTGAAAATTAAAGAAGCGGCCCTGTGTAGACAAGCCCTTCATCTAAAGCAACCTTCCCAGTGTGTTGGACCACGACTTCCATGGTACTAGCCAGCCACATTTCTGGAGGATGAGAAGTTTGGAGAAGGCTGATCTATGGTGCACAGCAATTGCTCATGCTTACCAGTCTGCTTTCACTAAGTGATGCCTCTTTTTTTCTCTACCTCGCTATCTCTGGAACACACAGCCCACCTGGGGATAGCTACCTCCCAGAAATTGCTTCAGGGCCAGTGCCGCATTGTTTGCAGAGGTGGACAGCTGGAGCAGTCAGTAAGTCTCACAATTTGAGCACATTAAGGAAAAACATGCCCAGGCCAGGCACTGGATGTGAGGGCGGGGTTAAATCACCTGTATAATGGTGGGCTGGTCAGGCCAGGCTAGCCCACCATTATACAGGTGATTTACCCCTGCCCTCACATATGCACCCCACCCACCATAAGCACTGAACTGATACTCTTTCATTCTGTGAGCATTTGAGACTAATCAAAACAGGGCAGAAGCATCCATTAAACCTCTCCCAGTGATTACCTTTCCCACTTCCTTTCATTTCTGCTGCTGTTGTTAGTTACAAAGTCGTGTCCGACCCATCGTGACCCCATGGACAACATTCCTCCAGGCCTTCCTGTCCTCCACCATCCCCCAGAAGCCACTTAAGCTCAAGCCGACTTCTTCAGTGACTCCATCCAGCCACCTCATCCTCTGCCGTCCGCTTCTTCTTTTGCCATCTATTGTTCCCAGCATTAGGCTCTTCTCCAGGGAGTCCTTCCTTCTCGTTAGGTGGCCAAAGTATTTGAGTTTCCATTTCTGCTACACTGGCACAATTTCTCCCCCCTCCCACCCCAGCACCATCACTAACCAAGAACTTAAAATGGTGCTGAAGGATTGACTTCACTCTGAATCAGCTTTGTGTGACTTCAGTGATCTTATTTTGGCTCCATATCAAATCAACTGATTCCAGGAAGGGAAGATCTACGGGGAAAAGTGGTGTCAATGTAGGAATACTTTGGGACCCTGAAGAGACGTTTGTCTGGGATACCATTACCTGATGGAAAGCTCTTGTTGCCATTGTTGCTGTCCAGATGGCAATGGAAAGAGTGGGAAGTGACAGCTGGGAGAGAAGTGATGTTATGAAGGGAGGATGCTTTTCAGTGGCTTTACAATGGCCTAATGGCTTTGTGTCTATGTGTGTCTATGTGTCAGTGTGTCTATGAAAGCAGCTTTTCTAAAAGAACAAGTGAAAAGGGTGCCACACGGCAGAGAGCAAAGCTGCTTGCAGAAAGTGTCCCCTCTCACACCCCTGGTTTCACTCAGCTTTATACTAAAAGCAGGACTCATTTTGCTCCACCAACAAGTCAGAGTAAAGGTTCAATTGCTGCACATTTTACAACGAATTATTCCTGATGAAGTGGGGAAAAGAGAAAAAATAGAAGAAACGAGAGATGTTCTGTGTCACGACATTCACACTCATGCCAAGGAGTTTGTTTACTAATATTGTTATTCATGGTTATTTTTAGGTGATGGAAGACAATGAAGTAAGACACAAACCTGGCCTCCCACAATTTGTTCAACAATTGTAGATTATCACTATCTAATAAAATTTGAGACACAGAAGGTGAGGAAAATTAATTACAGGCTAATGCGATCTATCAGCAGTTAGCTTGCATTACCGCCTTTCAGCAGACTCCAAAGTGACACATAAGCCTAGTTATTAATTTTTTCTAGACACCAGGTATCTATGCAAAAATTAAAAATCAGCCAATTAATTAGTTCTTTCCATATTGTTTGCCTCAGAGATAATTAAATGCTGTATGAATACCCATGATGACATTTTTTTAAAGTGCCCATTTAGCACCATGGGCTATGACTACAACAGCTTGAATGTGGGCCAGTGCAATTTCATGCACAATGACAGCAGTGGGTACAATTCCCAGATGAAAGCGCACGTCCTCCCGTATCTCTGCCTGAGCTTCCTCTAGCCATGATTTCATCAACACACTCAGTAGGGTGCAATGACCTTATACAACTTCAATTGGGTTTCAGTAGGCATGTGTGAGCAGCCCAATGTTCACCCCAAACCTTTATAAGCATGCTATTCAAAATCTTGTTTAAATTTCAAAATCTACTGGAAACTACCTGCCTCTGCTACCTCCCTCTTCCGTGTCTTTAAGACCTTTGATGATTCTATTTCCTGTGTGGATTTTCATCTGGGCATCTGGAACTCCTAGACCCAAGCTGTAGATCCACAAAGGGCACTTTTCTCTTATTCATAAATTCATAGACTAATAGAGCTGGATGGGGCCAAGAATGTCATCAGGTCCTTTTAGTGCAGGACACCAAACTACACCATCCCTTTCAGGTAACTGTCCAGTTGCATCCTGAATGCCTCTAGCGTGGGGCAGTCCAGCACCTCCCTAACTCATTCTTCTCTAACAATCAGGAAATTTCCCCTAATATCAAGCCAGAGTCTGGTTTCTTGTAACTTGAATCCATTATTTCATGTTCTGCTCTCAGGGACGACTGAGAACAGATCCTGTCCTTCCTCTTTGTGACAGTCTTTCAAGTTCTTGTCAAGTGCTATAATATCTCTCCTCAATCTTCTCTTCTCACTGCTGAACATACGCAGTTATTTCAATCTCTCTTCATAGGGCTTTGTTTCCAGTCCCTGGATCATCCTTGCTGCCCTCCTCTGGACCCTTTCCAGCTTGTCAGCATCTTTCTTGAACTGTGGTGCCTACAACTGGACACACCACTCAAGGTGAGGTCTGAGTACAGGGAAATAGCACTTAATGCGGTTTGGAAATGCAACTTATTGATCCAACTAAAAGAGCATTTTCCCTTTTTGTAACTACATCACATTGTTGACTCATATTTAACTGCTGATCTACAAAAACTCCAAGATTCTTCTCACTTGAAGTTTTGTTGAGCCACAATCTTCCCACCTTGTAGTGATGCATTTGGTTTCTTTTCCCAGATGTAGAACTTGGCTTTTGTCCTTATTGAACTGCATTCTATAATTTTTAGATCAGTGCTCCAACCTATCAAGGTCACCTTGAATGTTCTGTCTGTCTTCCAGGTTATTAGCTGCCCCCATCCCTCTAGTGTCATCTGCAAAATGGATAATCATTCCTCGCACTTCCCCATTTAAATCATTAATAAACATGTGGAAGAGTGCTGTGCCCAGTGCTAACCACACTTGCTACCACTCCCCAGTTGGAGAAGGTGCTATTGATGAACACACTTTGAGTCTGATTTTGTATCTAAGTTGTGGATCCACCTAGCCCACCTTTTGCTAGTTTGCTAGCTAGGATATCCTGGGGCATTTTGTCATAAGCTTTGCTAAAGTCAAGGTAGATTGTGTCCACAGCATTTCCACAGTCCATCAGAGAGGTTATCCAGTCAAAAAAATGAAATCAGATGGGTCTGGCAAGATTTATTTTTGAGAAATCAGTGTTGACTTCTAATAACCACTGCATTTCATGGTGTTTGCAGGCTGACTGTTTCATAATTTGCTCCATAATTTTTCAAGGAATTGATGTTAAACTGACTGGTGTGTAGTCCCCAGGTTCATCTTTTTTACCTTTCTTAAAAATAGGGACAACATTAGCTCTTCTCTAGTCATCTACTACTTCCCCTATCTTCCAATGTTTCTCCAAGATAATAGACAATGGTTCTGAGCATTCTTCTGCTTGCTTCTTTATGACTCTAGAATGGAGTTCATTCGGGCTTGGAGATTTAAACTCATTCAGCCCATCTAAATAATGTTTGACCAGTTGTCTGTCAATCTTGAGTTGCCATCCTGCACTTTCATTTTTGCTTGCCCTTCATCAGGTAGGTTGTAGATCTTTTGGGACAAAAGTAGGAATTGAGAATTTCTGCCTTTTCTTTCTCATCTGTTATCATATTACCATCCACACTGACCACCTGAATTCTCTTTTCTTCCATTTGCCTTTTACTTTGCACATATTTGAATAAGGCTTTTTGTTGTTTTTAGCATTCCTGGCTAGCCTCAGTTCCTTCATAGCTTTAGCCTTTCTGATGCCATCCCTGCAATTTCATGCTACCTGTCTGTATTCTTCCTTCATAGCCTGGGCTCTCTTCCACTTTTCATACTTGTCCCTTTATGTTTTCAGATAATCTTTTAGCTTTTTGAGAAGCCACATGGGCTTCTTCTGTTGTCTTCTACACCTTTTCTTTGTTGGAATCGTTTGTAGTTGTGCCTTTAGGATTTAATTTTTCAAGATAACCCAGCCATCTTGCATTCCTTTTCCCATTAGATTCACTTACCAAGGAACGTTGCTTATCATTGTTATGAGTTTGTTAAAGTTGGCTTTCTTGAAATGCAAGGTACATGTTTGGCTGCATTTGACTTTTGCTTCCTTTATAATTAAGAATTCAAGAGCGGCATGGTCACTTTCCCCTAGAGTTCCCATAGCTTTTTACAAGTTAAAAGTGAATTATTGGGTTTGGGGGCAGGGATGAGTGTGTGGCAGTACCAGGGGTGTTGGAATGATCAAGGTAAGTGTCAAAAGTCGTCTTTATCTCACTCCAGCCTGTGAGCATTCAAGCAGGGCTGCTCAGTCTTGCTCAAATGCTTGTGATGACAATAAACTCCAGTTTCCCACACCCACCATTAGACCTTGCTCTTAGTGAGTTCTCAGACAAGGAAGGCTGACTTTAAAGCTTTGGCAGAAGTCAGAAAATACAAGCTGACCCTCTAGCTTATTGGAACAAAAGGATTCCTTGGCTGATGTGGCTAGTGTCACTGCAATTGCCCCGTTTAGCCAAAACAGGATGGTGATGTCTGGGCTAAATATCTGTGAGCCATTCCTTATGTTGCTACCAGGGGCATCTTTCATTCATATCCAGGGTTTAATCATGCTTTCCATGATTAAATGCCATGATGTTGAGGAGACATAGGAAGGAGATGATGAAGTATAGTCTTCTGACTAGCAGCAGTAGCTTCCAATCACAATGGATGGCTTTATCAGGGTTGTCCAGTCACAGTGCTCTGGAGGAAGGACGTTGAGATAATATTTTGAAGGACTGAGCCAGTGTTCATTTTTCTTTGCTAGTTGCCTCTCCCAGAAGTAAGAATGTTAAAAGAGGACTTGGGAAGGTGTAACATTGAATGCTTGCTTGGAAAATGCGGGATATTCAAGGCCTCCTGCTGTTGTATGTACTTGGCAGTCCAGATCCAGCATCAAGCCCACACCTGTTCTACTTTGTGAATTTGGTGATAATCAGAGAGAAAGCACACAAAGGTTTTAAATTGTATTCCATTCAGTACAACCTCCTTCACCTATCTTCTGAATTCCCCCAGGCTGCGTGCCTAAGGACTCCTCTGTGACATGCCCGACCGCCCTTTGAGATCTGCGGGAGAGTCCCTTCTCCGGGAACCCTCCATGAAAGAAATTAGGAGAGTAAGTACCCAGAGTAGGGCTTTCTCTGTGGTGGCGCCCAACCTATGGAATTCACTCCCCAAAGAGGTCCGCCTGGCACCGTCGTTACTGGTTTTTCGGCGCCAGGTAAAGACCTTTTTATTTAAACATCATTTCAATTGTTAAAACAGATGATCTGGCCAGGGCAACTTCTTCTTCCTTCTCTTTCTCCTCCTATATTTTTATTTTATACTGATAATTTTAATTTTATTTTTGTAAATCAATGTATTTTTTGTATTTTTATATTTAATGGTAATTTATTATGTACTATTGTATTTCAATGTATTTTATCATGTTGTAAGCCGCCCCAAGGTTTCGGCAAGGGGCGGCATAGAAATGCTATAATAATAATAATTATTATTATTATTATAACATTTCTATGCTTGAGACTGCCTTCCTCAAACGGTCACATTGGCTGGTATAGCCCAGTCTGAATGGCTGAAAATCCTTATCTTCCATATCATCTTAAGACTGTGATATGGAGATATTCTGTCTGCAACATCCAGTTAGTCTTCTCCCACAGCCTGCTTTCTGTAACATCCTATTTGATGGAGACATTCCAAAAGTTTAGACTAACCCAGGTTCCAAAGAAGCAATTCTAAATGAAAAATGAATTCGAGAAAAGACAGCTTAAAAGAAAATACATACTAGCTCACCTATACATTTGGAAGCCTAGATGGGATTAGATGCACACATTCAAGTGAGGAGTAGTATGGGTCGAAAGCTACTTTTCAGTTGCTATCAGAGAAGGACGGCAAACAGAAAGTAACTGTCCAACACTTAAGATGCTGGAAGAATAAGAGTGGATGCTTTTAACCAGAGAAAGGATTCTGATGAGATTTAGGTGTCCAGGTGTTGTTAAGGCCAGACACAGCATCTTGGGGTAGCGAACTTGGATGGAGCTAATGCCTCAACACAATGTTTTCTCCACCACTGCACCTTAACTCTATGCTCTGTGCCTGCCCAAATCCCAGAATAACAGCCACCTAATTCAGGATAACAACTCCGGCTATTTATTTCGCCATTACAGTGTGATGCTTTTTGAAACACAGTTGCCTGAACTGTTGCAGGCCTAGAGCTGCTTTCCTACTAGGAAAAGAAGTACATTCCTTGCAGAACCCATGACTCTAACTCCCAAAGGAACCCAGCACAGAATAAAATAATTTAAAAGTTAAGTAATGTTAAATATGAAAAACTGGTTGGAGTTCTTTATAAGTTTTATTATTATGAGCATGTAGTTCAGCTAAACAAATGCCAAGTGGTTCCTGATTCAGCAGAATATAGACATTTAAATAGAACTATTCCCACTGATCCCACAGGATGCTTCCAATATTAAAATTACATAATGTAGATGCTAAAGCATTTTGCTAAATTGGGTTATAACTTGCCAGGATTTAAGAGTCAGATGGCTTAGAAATAAGACCTACTGATAAAATACATTACACTTCCCAGGCCCAAAGTATGCAAACTGCTTTGAATGGAGTTGGGGCAGAACGGACGAGGCACCCTTCCAGTTTAGCTTTGTTCCACGGGCTACGGTCAAATAATAGACGTGCACAGGCTGTTCTCATATGGTACCCCATATATGGTCTCACAGGCATGTCCATACTCTGAGAAAGTATGCTCAGGGAAGGCAGATGCTGTTCTTCTCGCAAGGATATTCAGATCTAAAATGGGTAATGCTGGAAGCATCCTCCTCCAAGCCGTGTTGTGGAATGTGTTCCACAGCATTCCTTCCGATGGCCTGTGTCACCCATACTGACTGCAGTTCTGGCCATCGGCTTCACAACCTGGTGGGGATCAATGTGGAACTGCTGCAGTTGACTGTGGATTGCAGTGCTCGGGTGCACTGACTGAATCAGTGGAATGATGTAAATCCTGTCCAAACATGCCCCCCACGCCTGTTGACCGACTCGGACAAGGACCCCAGTTTGGATAGATGCACAAGCCTCTGGTCCCACTCTAAAGCCATCTTATTTAGGGCCCTCACTGTATCATGTAGGGTTCATGAAGCACTACAGCAAGAAGAATATTCTCTTGTCCGAAGTTAATTTACATCCAATATATTTCATGCTGTGACCTCGAGCGATATGAGAGAAATTCTGTTCTCCCTTTGTGTTGCCAAAATAGCAAGTCTCAAATGCCATAACCTTTCCATTTTTGTGAAGAATGCACTCCAAGCACTCATCCACTGCAACATCAAGTAAGCAACAAAGCCTTCCCACAAGCTCATCTGGTACATATTTTGCTCTCAGACAACACACTTCTTCACTTTTCCCCATGCCAGCCTAGGGCTCAAATCCCTGGGGGGGGGGGG
>NW_025336400.1:0-1189 GCF_004798865.1 Varanus komodoensis
GGAGGGATCCCAGTGGCGGGCCAGGGGACGGCCTTGGCGGGAGTCACGGTGTTGCTGCCGCTGCGAGAGCTGCGACGTGTTCGCCCTTCTCCCCCAGGAGAGGCAGGGCTACACTTGCCCTCGGTGCAAGATGGGGACCCTGCTAGAGGGGGAGGTGAGGGGCTGAGGGCCGAGAGAGCTGTCCAGGCCCCCGGGAGCAGCCCCCCTCTGGACAGAGGGTCGAGGGAGAGGCCACGGGAGGAGCAGCCGTGGAGACGTGGAGGCATGTCACCCACCGGAGGAGGAGGCCAGCACGGCCTCCTCCACCTCCTGGCACCAATCTGGAGCTGGGAAACAGGCTCTCCCCGCTTGGGGAGGCTGGGGCTGATGAGGCCTCGGGGGACCAGCAGGACCCCCAGCCGGGGACCACGGGTGGCCAGGGGGATGCTGCAGGGGAGGCGAGGGCCAGGGCACTGCGGGACTCCCTGCTGAGGGGCACTGAGGCAGCGCTGTGCCGCCCCGACCTGGGGAACAGGGAGGTCTGCTGCCTGCCGGGCAACGCATCCGGCACGTGAAGGACAGAGTGGAGCGTCCTGTTCGCTCCGGGGATCACCAGCCGCTCCTGGTGATCCATGTGGGCACAAACGACGTGGTCAGGCAAGGGGTGGTGAACAGTCTGCCGATCAAATTCGCAGACGATACTGAAACTGGGGCAGTGGCCACGACTGAGGAGCAGGTACTCCAGATCCAAAAGGATCTGGGCAGACTATGGAAGTGGGCAGGAGACAACAGGATGGCGTTCAATGTGGATAAGTGCTCGGTCTTGCACTTGGGGCATCGGAATGGGTGTCATAAGTACAGGTTAGGGGACAAGTGGCTGCAGAGCAGCCCTTGTGAAAGGGACCTCGGGGTGCTGGGCGACTGCAGGCTGAACATGAGCCAGCAGTGTGATGCGGTGGTCGAGAGGGCGAACACCACCCTGGGTTGCATGGCCAGAAGTGTGGCTTCTAGATTGAGAGGGGTATTACTACCACTCTATAGGACTCTGGTGCACCCACAACTGGAGTATTGTGTTCACTATTGGGCCCCTCGTTACAGGAAGGATATAGCCAGGTTGGAGTCAGTGCAGCGTAGGGCCACAAGGTTGGTGGTCGGTTTGCAGGGGATGCCGTATGAGGCGAGACTGAGGGAACTGGGTCTCTTCAGCCTG
>NW_025336400.1:5641-7994 GCF_004798865.1 Varanus komodoensis
GTCTCCTCCCGGTTGGTGAGGTGCTCTATTGGCTTGAGCGCCACTTCCGTCACCTGAGCGGAGGACAGGTGCTCGCCAAACGCCTGGCCAGGGAAGAGAAGAGCGGCCCGTCAGGGGCCTCCCTCGCACACCCCATCTTTTCCCTCCAATCCAGGTGCGCCTTTGGGAGAGAGGCTGAGGGCACATTGGCCCTGATCCAGCAAGGGGAGTAGGGTCCCTCTTTTGCGACGGATGCACCTGGGGCCGTGAGAATATAGGTCCATATGAGGAAGAGGTCCCTCTGGGGCGCCCGCAACTGGACTATTATGTTCAGCTCTGGGCTCCACGTGGCAGGAAGGACCTGGCCAGGTGAGAGTCGGAGCGGGGCAGGCCACGAGGACGGTGGCCGGATTGCGGGGAAGGCCGTCTGAGGCCAGAGCGAGGGAACTGGGTTTGCCGGGCTGCATCATGGCAGTTGCTCAGTCTAGAGGCCGTGTCTAAATACTGCCCTCATTAAAACACTCCCTGGATATGCTCAGCACAAGCCTGTCTCCAAACATGCTCCTGGCATGTGCTGAGGTGGGGCAACAAACAGCACCTTCCCACCTGCAGATTGAAATGGTACAGCCCAGCAAAAGCCGTACCACATGCATTCTGGTCCTATGGTTCAGATCTAACAGTCAAGGCAGGGAGGAGATAACGGCAAGATTAGATTAGTGGGAGAAAAAGGAGCTTCGAAGGCACAATCTGGCTTGAAAGAGGGCTAGAAGCCGGACCAGCAAGATCTAACTTACTAGAATGGAACCCTTGAGAACCTGGAATCATACCTTTGCCACTGCAGGGATGTTGTTGGAGAACTGCAGGGGGACAGGAAAGGTGAAGTCTTCCTGGAACCATCTCACAGCCTTCCCCTTCTTGTTCTTCTGTTTATCCTGCACTTCCTTGGCTGAGCCGCAAAGGGGTTTCCCCCAAAAGGGGAAAAAAACACCATCAGTCTTTTCAGCGGCAGCCTCGGCCTTTGCCATTTGTGCCGCTCGCTCCCAGACGGACAGGGAAGCGTCGCCACATGTCGCTGGGCGCTGACTATCTGGTTGCCCATCGGCTCGCGGCTACTTACCCGCCTTGGTCCTGGCGACGTGGTGCGGGTGAAACAAGGCCTCCGCGGCAGCCTCGCCGACCTCCTCCTCGCTGTCCGTGAGGTGCAGGGCCAGCACCGCGACCAGCTGCCCGAGCAGGTGAAAAGCGGGTGTGAACTGGAGGGAGGGAGGGAGGAGAGGCGGAAGGTCAGGCCTCGCTCTGCTTGGCAGGTTTCCCGTTGGGCAGGCAGGAGCTGCGCCCCTTCGTGGGGGGAGAGTGCCCCGGAGACACGCCACAGCCGGCCCCTTCCCCAGTGACGGTGTGTGGCCCCCGATCTCCACCCCCCCCGGCCCTCCCCTCCTGCAGCTCCCCTTAGTGCAGAGTGAGCCACGGACACTTCCGGAGAGGTTTGGAAGCTGCAGGGCGGCCGAGCCAACGGGCCGCCCAGCTTTCCCCTCTTGGCCCGGGGCCCCTCGCAAGCAGCAGCAACTGCACACTGAGCAAGGCTTTGCCCTCCTGTTCTCCATGCAAAAGCCACACTTCTCCCCTCAGCGGCCGAGAACAAGGGACACCCGCTGCCCAGGGAATCCTCCCCGCCTGGGGCGGCCCTGGGAGAGCCCTGCTCCTTGCCCAGTCAGCCCTGCCAGGAACCCAGAGCCAGAGCCTTGCGGGTGCTCCTGACCAGCGGAGGGGGGTGTGGTGGAGCCAAGCCCCCCTGGCATCCAGGCAGGAGGCCAAGCCCTCGAATCGGGCTGGAAACAGCGCACTTGCTGCAGGACTGGCTGGCGGCACCTGCCCCCCACTCCGGCCTGGGGAGAACGGCCCCATCCGCGCCCGCTGCAGACGTCAAGCACGCCCCGCACAAAGCTGCTGCGACAGCCAGAACGCGAGGCTCTGGATGCAGGCAACACTCTGGGCCGTGTGGCGTCCTTTCTGTCCCCGGGCAGCCTCTGGGAGGACCCCAAGTGGCACGCCTGCTGCCACAGCGAGAGTAGAAGGACCCCCGTGACGGCCGGTGAACCCACTCCCTGAATCACTTTGCCCCTCCTTTGCACTAAACTCATTGTGTGGGTCCCATCGGGCGACTGCCTGTGATGCCGTGGCAGGGCCCACGCCCCACTTTGCCCGTCCTTGGCCTGGGTGGGCCGGAGTCTTCCTGGCCCCACAGAATGTTCCTGCCCCCCGCAGAGGCAATTCCCACCCCTCTTCAGGTTCACTCCGGGGATGATCGACCCAGCTGTTCCCAGCCAGGGCCGCCTTCACATGGGCTTGCTCACATCGAAATTCTCCTGCTCGG
>NW_025336400.1:12750-14932 GCF_004798865.1 Varanus komodoensis
ATCCTATGGCTCCTGGATGCGTCTGAGGGGCCACAGGATCTCCGGATATCCACCTCTGAGGTCGGAGCACATCCGCCAGCCTTGGATGGGGGACTGACGCTCGGCCCCGTCCCACTTGCAGCCAGCAGGGGAATCCCTGGCTGTCTGCGCCCCGAGGGTGGGAGCCTGATCTCAGTGGGGAGGAAAGGGTGATGTGTCTGTGGGCGGGGAGGGGACCAGCCTGGAGGAGCAGGATGTGAGCTGCCGTGAGGCCTCTCCTCCCTTCCACGTGCAGAAAGGCTGCCCCGCAAAATGCAGGGTGCGACGCGAAGACCCCCTCTGTCGGGCCCCCTGCCTTCACGGGGCTCGTGAGCTGCTGGGTCGGGGCTTGGTGAGCATCACTGAGAGCCACGAGAGCTCCGGGTGACAACTCCATGGGGCGCAGCTAGCAGGGCTGTGGCCGCAAGCCGCCAGCGCCACAAGGATGAGAGTGGGAGCAGGAGGACCCCCTCCTCGTCCAGCAGAAATGTGCGCTTGCAGGCATGCGCATGCACGGGGCGCTGCTGCTGAGGGCTGGGGTGGCCCTTGGGTCCAAGAGGACTGTGTCTCCCGGTGCGGAGCTTTCGCCCCTTTGCTGCAAAGGGCCATCAAATGTGCGAATGGCATCCAAAGCCCTGGAGTGAGCCAGATATGGGTGTGGGGGGGGGGGGGGGGGGGGGGGGGGGGAGTGAGAGAGCAGGAAAGGAAGGGCTCGGATGATGGGGGTCCAGGGGGACGTTCACTGGCTTCATCAGCATCCGCCTCACATACTCATCCCTTCCCCAGCCCATGGAATTCTCGGGATGTGCAACCGGCAGTCACCCCAAAGCTTCTCCCATTGCCGTCCTGCATGGCAAGGACCCGCGAAGGGCAGGAAAGCTGCACCCAGCATTCCAGCAGGTCTGCAAACAGTCCCTCTCTTCACCAGTTCGCATGAACACGCGTGCACATATGACCCGGGTCAGCTTGCCTCTGCTTCGGCACACCTGGCCAGCCGTCCCGGAAGGCTGCGTAGTTGCCCCGCTGCCCAGACTGCCCGGGCGTAGCCAGCCCCGGCCTCTCCCACATCCCTCGCCGGACCCTCTCCTCACGAGCTGCTCTCACGCATGGAGCGTGTGCAGCTCGCTGGCCGTATCCCCTCCCTGCAGAAACCCCTCTATCCGGGCCTCTGCCCTCCCCTGGATCACACGTGGGAGCCCGGATTGGGACCTTCGCGGGATACGCTAATGGAGCCACCGTTTGCTGGGAGAACGTTTGAAGCTGGAATTCGGGGAGGCTCGGGGAATCTTTTCCCCTCCCCCCCCCCCAATTTTTATTATTTTCTCTACAATCTAAAACTTAAACGACAATTATTTCAGACATCAGACACACTGGGCTGACATCTTGCTCTTTTTAACAATCAATAACCATATTCAGTCCTTCACATAGTCCCTTTTCTCTACAATCTTTTGTAAGATCATCTCTTCGCTAGGTGGCTCGTTGCATCTCCATTGTTGGGCAAATGCAATCCTCGCCACGGTAATTGCATGTAAAATCAGATATATAGCTTGTTTATCAAAGCCATCAGGAATAATGCCTAATAGAAAAACTTCCGGTTTAAATGCTAAAGGTTTTTGTAGCATTTCCTCAAGCCATTTTTGTATTTTATCCCCGTATTTTTTGCCTTAACACAAGTCCACCACATAAGATAAAAAGTACCAGGTTTGTGTTTACATTTCCAACATCTATTTGACATATTTGGGAACATATTTGCTAATGTATTTGGCAATAAATACCATCTGCAAAACATTTTATAAAGGCTTTCTTTATATGAAGTTCTTAAGGTTATCTTAATATTCCTTTCCCACAACTTTTGCCATTTCTGTAACTCAATATAATATCCAAAATTTTGTGCCCATGTTATCATAGTTTCCTTGTTTGTCTTCTGTTTTCATGTCCAAAAGAAAAGTACACAACCTTTTAATTATTTTTTCACCTGATTTTCAAATCATTTGATCAAATGTTGTTAGTTCCGTATAAAAACCATACATTCTATAGTCTTCAGTATATCTCGATTGTATTTGAACTTTGTGCCACCAAGAAATATCAAGAGCCTGCTCTTGTAGTTCTTGATTTGGTTTCAATTTCCCATCATTATCCAAACTATCCTCATATCTCGCAGTCA
>NW_025336400.1:17096-31926 GCF_004798865.1 Varanus komodoensis
TTCCTGGCACCCACTTTTCCTGGGGTCCTGCTTTTTGTTACCTATCATCAATGCTGCGGCTTGCCAGTTTTTGGGCTTATTGCTCCTCAGGTAGTTGGCCATCTGGGCTAGCATTCCTGACAGCTTGGATTTGTGTCTCCATAACTAGGGAAACAGGGAGACGCTTTGTAAACATCCCACTTTTCCAGAAAATTTCAAGTCCTCTTGGGAGCCCCAGTTGGGTACATGGGGTGTGAGAACCCAAAGACGTGTGTTGGCAGGGTGGAAGGGGTCCATTTTTTGCCCTGCAAAATTTTGCCTTGACTCTTGCCAAATTCTGGACAAAGTGAAAACTCAGAGAGAGGAAACAGGCAGATTGATGCCCCTTCTTGTCACGGTGGCACTTTGTCAGGAAGGGGGCTGAGACGAGGCGGGAAGCAGAGCTCGGGCCCCGTGCCTTGTGCCTCTTCACAGAAGGAAGCTGCCCAAGTCCTCTGTGGGCCTCACCAGCATGAACATGTCAAAGGGCAGGGTAGTGGCAGGGCATCAAAGCCTCCCCCTTAGCCTGACTCACGGAGTGTTTGCAGATGTTCTGGCAGGTGTTGTATAGATTGCCGGATGACTGGGAGTCGAAGAGGTCACTGGGAATGTCCATCCACCTCATGAAGCTGGCACAGTTGTAAAGGGCACCCCGAGCAGCCTAGTGAGGAGGGCAAGAGACAAGGTGAACCCTGCTGCTCACGGCACGATGGATTTTGCCGACCTGAAGGTGCCTCGGACTGCCAGCGTTGCTGCGGCAGACTAGCAGGCTTTTCCTCCGGAAGCCTCTGGCCACTCCACGTGACGAGCACGTCTCGCGGTGATGTTCCTGCCCTTGCACACCTTCCCTGGCCTGCGGCTCCTGCCAAATGCCCTGCTGGAGGGGGCCGGCGGGACGGACGGACAGCTGCCCTAACATAACATGTCAGCATGGAAAATCTCCTGGAGGGGGTCCCTGTCAGCCACAAGGGTGGTCTGGGTCACCCCACCGAGTCCCAGAACCCTCTGCACCTTCCCACGCAGCAAGCAAGAATCACCGAGCAGCTGCTGGGAAACCGAGGCCCCGACTCACCTCGCGGCTCCCAGGATCCGCCAGCTGTATGAGGAGGGAAACAAGGCTCCTGAGAACGTCCTCCGTCACAGCGTTCCTCCTGTGTTCCTTCACCCCCGTCAGCAGCATCCCGAAAAGGGAAATGGAGGCCTGCCTCATGTCATCTTTGTCCTGAAAGGATGGGGAGAAAGGGAAGGAGGCGCGTCACCCAGGCCCATGTCTTGTGGGAGGCCTGGGGTAGGCTGGTGAGCCACATCCTGTGGTGGGGACGGAGCCCGCTTCTCACGTGCCTGCGGACTTACGTCATCGAAGTATCTCAGGTGAGGGATGAGGTCAGTGCCCATGGACGCGAAGTGCTCCACCTCCAAGTGTCGGAAGACACTCGGGATGGTCCTGACGGCTTCCTTGCCAATGGCCCTCTCCGGATCCAGAGCACAGGGTATCAGAGGACCAAGGACGGGCTCCAGAATCTCCTCCTGAAGGAAGCAGGGAAATGTGGTACTGCGGAGCACGAGGACGGAATGCAGGTGTGTGGAGTCCCAGGTGACTGATCCCAGGCCAGATGCCCCGTCAGGAGCGCCTGCCTGGCCCGTGTCCTGCAAGCACTTCCTGGCTCTCCTCTCCGGGTGGGGCACTTACCTCTATTGGGAACTGCAGGAGCAGCCTCAGTCCCCGGATGGCGAAGATGCGCAGAAGGAGGCTGCGCTGCGTCATCTGCTCCTGGAGGACCCTGAGGAGGTCTTGCTTCTTGAAGTAGAAGCCAATGTCTTGGTGGAAAAGTTGCTGAGAGGGAAAGCACTTGCTGGTCAGCCAGGCCAACGAAGGGGAGATCTGCATCCTGTCCATGCCAGAGGAAATCCCAGACTTGGCTCTTGGGAGGTGGGGGGGGGAGGAGTGAGGGGCACAATCATGCGCAAATTCAGGGGGGAAAAGACATCTCTCTCCACATGCCCCAGCCAAGAACCACTAACAGGGACTTCTCCCGCTGCCTGAATTGGGGATGCTCCATCCATTTCACCAGAATGGTTGACATCTCTTGCAACAGGCAAAGGGAACCCCTGTCTGGTAGCCAGATGGGGCCTTTGGGGCCTGCCCGCCTAGCCCCCAGCTCCCTCACAAGTTCTGCTCTCCTCTCCTGGCAGGAAAAGCTCTGCTCTCTGCCCAGGATTAGCAACATGCAGGACTCTACCCCGAGGAGCCTACAGATTGAAATGGGCCCCTGTGAGCAGCACTCCCACCCAGTTAGAGGACTGGTCCAGTGGGCAGTTAGTGGTCTTTGCCAGCTGCTGCGGCTTTTTCAAGAGCGGCCGGCTGGAGCAAACGCCGGCTGCCACTCGGAACATCCTGGAGACGCGGGGGCCCCCTGGCTTCTCAGAAGATGCTGTTCTGGGCAGAGTGGCTTGTTGGCTTAGAAAGCTGTTCTGGAGCCCACGGACGGCCCACGCAAGGCACCCTTCCCAGTTGGCACGTCACAGCAACCGGCTGCACAGCTTGATGCTTCAAAGTGGTGGCCGATACATGTCTCCAGTCACCGCAACTTCTTTAGTTCCAGCAGCCTGAAATGGTCACGCAGACCTGGCCACCGGCCACCCTGCAGAGCCCTCTCTGTGGTTCTCCGACAGCAAGCCAAGTTCCGCACAGGCCGCTAGCCGGAGCAGAAGCTCTTCCAGGGGATCTGCCTGGCTTTGCTCCCCTCCGTGTCTCCGAGGGTGCTGTGCTCTAAGGAACTATGGCTGCCAAAGTGGCTGCAGATGTCCCTGGCCTGGAACGCTCACCTCAGTGAAGATGGCCGTGCCAACTGTCTTCTCCGTTAGGGCAGAGTGACGCAGGTAGGCGTTGGCCAGCCTGAAGGTCATCTTCAGGTGCGTCTTGCTGAACGAAAACAAGGTCCTGAAACAGCAGACAGCAGAGACAACGGGTTGGGTCACAGCTTTGAAGGCTGCCTGGACCCCCCACTCGGGCTGCAAGACCCATGTGCAGGCCAGTGCGTAAGTTATGGGGGGAGAGGAGAGGGGCTGAGTGAAGTCCACAAGCTCCATCCCAGATTCCCCTCAATTTCAGTCAAATCATTCATCCTGTAGACTTCTCAAACATGAGCCAGGAAGCCATTGCAAAGGGAAAGGGGGCAGCCCCGATTCTTCGGTCCCAGCAGAGTCAGAGCACCAATGTAGAGCATGACAAATGACCTTCCTTCTTGGGGGAAGTCCTGTTAGACAACAGCTGGCTAAACTGAAGCTGGCGGAAGGAATGTAGACCTTGGAAACAGCCTGAAATGGCATTTCCTTCCCACACTTGCTCAATCAGCTCGTTTTAATACGTTCTGGTTTAGCTTTCGGCCACTGCTTCCAGTTGCACCTTTGCTTCTTAGAGAAGGTTCTAGTCATGCTATATTGTGACTATGGTCCCCCGGCCCGGCTGGGTTCTGTGCATACCCCTGTCCATTTCAACTTGCAGTTGTTGCATGCGTTCCCGTGCTCTACTGAGGAAGATTGGCAGCTTAGTGGCAGCACAAATGCCTTCAAGCTTTCGATCCCTTACCTCATCAGCATGGAAAGGCTTTTGAAGAAAGTCTCCACCTTGCACAGCCGATCCCAGCACCCGCACTTCCCCAAGAAGCCACACTCCCTGGTGAATCCGGCACAGGCTACGAGGTTCCTCAGGGCCGCACAGCGGTGCTGAACCAGAGAAGGGAAAGAGCATCACCGGAAGCCAATTTGCCCAAGCTACAGAACCAGTTGCTTCAGCTCCAGCCTGCGCTGAGCATGGACATGTGCTGCAGCCGGTGGGGATGCGGTTGGGGTGATTGGTTGGGTGCGCAGCAGTATGAGCATCCTGAGAAAAGAGGCCCATCCGGGGGGGACCCATGAGGGGGGTTCTCACCTCAGTGGGGTGGGACGCAGGGGGCACAGCTGTGCCACTGGACCTGGCTTCTCCCCCTTGCTCATCCCAGTCACAGAGTAGATCTGAGCAAGCAGGGCAACAAGCAGGTGTGGAAACTTGTTCTGCAGGGCGTCCGCGGCCTCAGGCATGGAGAAGACAACACACAAGGCACAGGTGGCCTGCGGGAAAAGGACAGGAGAATTAGGCCCTGGGAGGCCCCTAGCTCTCCTCCCAGCCCTTCAACCAAGCTTGGACCCCCCCCCCCCTTCCACAGGGATCAGGGTGGCCCAATTCTTACCCAAACAGCCACACAAACTTAACATCTAGAAAAGAGAGAAGAGAAACGGTGAGGTCTCCCCCACCCCACCCCCTCCATGCCACACACCTTGGCCCTTCCCCAGGCATGGTGTCTCTGCCCGCACGAAGCGACCCAGGATTCTTTTGTACCTCCATCAGAAACTGGGATGGGCGTTGTGCCCCTGCTGAAGGGGTGCCCCGGATGCTGAGAGAGGCAGCAGCCCAGCCACTCGCTGGCCAGCTGGCAAGGTGCACCCGAAGCATCCAGGCCCCCCCCCCCCCCGGCCAGACCTCCCACCGAGGAGGGGAACTGAGGGTCACATACTGCAACGGGCATCAGGGACTTGCTGTGCCACCTGGACGTGCTTCTGGGATCTGCGTCTTTGTCCCGCAGCCGCTTGAGGAGAGGATCAGTTTGCCATTCGAATACCGGTCGGCAGCCAGCACCCTCCCTATCTCCACTGCGCTTCTACAGGTTCCAGGAGAGAAAGAAGGAGAAGATCGTGTGAGGCCTTCAATATTTCTGCAGGGCCGGCGTGAGGGAGAGGGCTGCCCATCCACCCAGAGCCCTTACTCGTCGCATTCCTCCGAGCATTCAAGGAGCACGTCCACCAGCCCATGCATCCGCCATGCGGCCAGGCTGCACACCGCCCTGATCGTCTCCTCCTTAGTGAACAGGCACTCTCTAGCTTGTGGCTGCGTGGCCACTGCCTTGGACTGCTCGCTGCCCCCCACGCACCCTGGGAGCTCTGCCTGTGACGCAGAGGAGGTGGGTGGCAGTCCTCCAGTGAGGCGCCTGTCTCCCAGGTCCTCGCCCAAGCACTTAGTCCACCTGAGGGCCTGCACCCAATTCAGGGCATGGAGATTTGGGAGGGGAGATTAATCTTTCCTCCACCGGTTTGAGGCTGACCTTCCCCCTCCTACATGGCAAGTAGTTAACAGACGAGGGAAGAAAGAAAGAGGCCTTCCTCTTTCTGAGCAAGAAGAGACTAAATCTGGTTGCAACTGCAGTCAGACAAAGCACTGGACTGGAGAAGGAGGGGCTGAAGGGGTTGGGGCGGCCAGGAAACGAGCTGCGCCCTGATGGTCCCCTGCTTTTACCGAGTGCCCATTGCCACTTGGCACAAGACATGCTCCGCCCACTGAGAGGCACAGCCAGCCTGGGGGTGGTCGGCGCAATGTAGCAGCACTGGCCATGGTGGCAGGACACTGGCAGTCCACAACGGCTTGTCCTGCCATGGGAACCATGTCACTGACTCCAGGGGTGAAAAAAAATCAGGAGTGGTTGCCGTGCTCTTCTTGTCTCTGGAAATTCCTAGGTTAAATAATCCAGCAATCACCAGAGACCATGTCTGTCATGACATGCAAACCAAGTCTACACCTAAAAAGGGTTCCCTTTAGGGAATACCCATGTCCTGTGTCTGTTCTGTTTCTTACATCGTCCATGTCCTTCCCACATTCCTCCAGGAAGGAGCTCAGCAGGACCCCTGCGGCCTGAGTGAGGGTCTCCTCTTGTTTCCTGAGGAGCTCTATTGCCTTGAGCGCCACTTGCCTTGAGCGCCACTTCCACAGGTGCTCGCCAAATGCCTGGCCAAGTAAGAGAAGAGCGGCCCGTCAGAGGCCCCGCTTGCACACCCCATCTTTTCCCTTCCATCCCGGTGCGCCTTTGGGAGAGAGGCTGAGGACACATTGGCCCTGATCCAGCATGGGGGGTAGGGTCCCTCTTTGCTACTGATGTACTTGGGGCCGTGAGAATCTAGGTCCGTATGAGAAGGAGGTCCCTCTGGGGCGCCTGCGACTGGACTATTGTGTTCAGCTCTGGGCTCCACATGGCAGGGAGGACCTGGCGAGGTGAGAGTTGGTGCAGCGCAGGTCCAGGGAGAGCCATCTGAGACCAGAACGAGGGAACTGGGTTTGCAAGGCTGCACCATTGCAGGTGCTCAGTCCAGAGGTCGTGTCTAAATACTGCCCTCATTAAAACACTCCCTGGATATGCTCAGCGCAAGCGGGACAGGACCTTTCTGCAGAACATGCTCCTGGGCATGTGCTGAGGTGGGGCATCAAACAGCATCTTCCCACCTGCAGATTGAAATGGTACAGCCCAGCAAAAGCCGTACCACGCGCATTCTGGTCCTATGGTTCAGTTCTAACAGTCAAGGCAGGGAGGAGATAACGGCAAGATTAGATTAGTGGGTGAAAGAGGAGCGTAGCAGGCACAATCTGGCTCGAAAGAGGGCTGGAAGCCAGACCAGCAAGAACTAACTTATTAGAATGGAACCCTTGAGAACCTGGAATCGTACCTTTGCCGCTGCAGGGATGTTGTTCGAGAACTGCAAGGGGCCAGGAAAGGTGAAGTCTTCCTGGAACCATCTCACAGCCTTCCCCTTCTTATTCTTCTGTTTCCTCTCCATTTCCTTGGCTAAGCTGTAAATGGGTTTCCCCCAAAAGGGAAAAAAAACACCATCAGTTTTTTCAGCATCAGTCTCCGCTGTTGCCATTTGTGCTGCTCATGTTGCCACATGTCGCTGGGTACTGACCAGTACCTCGCAGGCCAGGTGGCTCCGCAGCACGGATTGGCCAAGCCCTCCGTGTGCTGAAGCATTCTGGAGAGGCTGCCAGTAGCCCCTGGCTTTGGCCCGGAGACAACAGACAGGGTCCTTGGGGGACCGCTGGCCCACAGGCCCGATGGCTGCAAGTGCTTTACTCACTATTTGGTTACCCATCGGTTCGTGGCTACCTACCCGTCTTGGTCCTGGCGACGTGGTGCAGGTGAAACAAGGCCTCCGCGGCAGCCTCGCCGACCTCCTTCTCGCCATCTGTGAGGTGCAGGGCCAGCACTGCCACTAGCTGCCCAAGCAGGTAAAAATCTGGTGTGAACTGGAGTGAGGGAGGAGAGGCGGAAGGTCAGGCCTCGCTCTGCTTGGCAGGTTTTTCGTTGGGCTGACAGGAGGTGCACACCTTCGTAGGGGGAGAGTCCCCCGGAGACATGCCACGGCCTGCTCCTTCCCTGGTGATGGTGTGTGGCCCCTGACCTCCACCACCCCTCCCGACCCTCCCCTCCTGCAGCTCCCCTTAGTGCAGAGTGAACCAAGAACACTTCAGGAGAGGTTTGGAAGCTGCAGGGCGTTTGAGCCAACGGGCCGCCCAGCTTTCTCCTCTTGGCCTGGGGCACCTCGCAAGCAGCAGCAACTGCATGCTTAGCAAGGCTTTGCCGTCATGTTCTCTGTGCAAAAGCCACGGGTCTCCCCCCCAGTGGCTGGGAACAAGGGACACCCGCTGCCCGGGGAATCCTCCCTGCCTGGGACAGCCATGCCAAGGAACCCAGAGCCAGAGCCTGGCAGGTGCTCCTGACTGGTGGAGGGAGGCGTGCTGGAGCCAAGACCCCCTGGCATCCAGGTGGGAGGCCAAGCCCTTGAATCGGGCTGGAAACAGTGCACTTGCTGCAGGACTGGCTGGCGGGGCACCTGCCCCCTGCTTTGGCTGGGGGGAACAGCCCCATCTACACGTGCTGCAGACTTCAAGCATGGCCCGCACAAAGCCCGCTGCGACAGCCAGATGGCGAGACTCTGGATGCAGACAACGCTCTGGGCCGTGTGGCGTCCTTCCGGTCCCCAGGCAGCCTCCGGGAGAACCCCAAGCGGCATGCCTGCTGCAGCAGCGAGGGCAGAAAGACCCCCATGATGGCTGGGAAGCCAACTCCCTGAACCACTATTCCCCCCATTTGCACTAAACTCGTCGTGTGGGTCCCATCGGGCGTCTGCCTGTGATGCCATGGCAGTGCCCACGCTCCACTTTGCCCATCCTTGGCCTGGATGGGTCGGAGGCTTTCCAGCCCCACAGAACGTTCCTGCCCCCCCGCAGAGGCGAATCCCACCCCTCTTTAGGTTTACTCCGGGGATGATCGACCCAGCTGTTCCCAGCTGTTCACCTGGGCTCGCTCACATCGAAATTCTCCTGCTCGAAGATGCATCTCAGCAGGCAGCTGGAGCTCCTGAGGGCCCGTTCCCGCTCGTGGGTCTCTGGGGAGTTGATCCAGTCTTTTGTGTGCTGTGAGGAAAAGGCAATGAGAACAGGAATGGTTACCCAAATCACAAGAAATCCATTCCCTGCAGGCCCTGTCTGTCCTTGGACCGGGCCCAGGCCAAGCTCTGCTTGTGCAGGAAGCGCTGCCGAAAATGCCCGGCCGGCTCTACGAGGAGGAGCAGCCCGGCCAAGACAAAGATCCGGGCTGCTGTGGGAAAGGAGCTGATCTCAGCCAGGACGGTTCCCTGGGCACCCCCTCCTGCGAGGCACTGGGTGCAGAATAATTCCTGCTCCCTCCCTGCTTCCTGCTCCTGTTCCCTCTCCACAGACTCCACGACAGCGCCCTTACTTTCAGTATTTCTTGCAGCAAATCCAAACTGGCAGACTCGAGCAGCAAGTTGCTCAGCATGCGCTGGCAGGCACTGATTGTCTGGTGGAAATGCTCCTGAAAGGAGAGAGGAAAGGATGCTCAGCCATGCAGAACAGGTGCTCTCCACCCAGGCTCTCCACCCAGCCTACCTCGCAGGGTTGTCGTCATTGTGGGGATAAGAATGAGAGCAGGAGGAGAGTGATAGAAACAGCTTTAAGTTCTTTTGACAAGAAAAAGGCGGGATAGAAATCTAGTTAATCCATACATCTGCATACGCCTCTTACACTTGCCTGCTCTCAGCTGAAAGGGCGCACCAAAATTTCTGACGCTTTCCCTCCAATAGCTATTGAGAGATGCTTGGCTGCCTCCTAGCCATTCACTCCGATCACTGTTCTGGGTTATGGGCAAGCTAACAAAGGGATGGGCTGCCCGTCGCTATATTAGGTCTTCTGAATGTATTGCAGATCAAGGTATTGAACAAGAGGGAAAGAGCGGAGCCGGCTAGAGCCGGGGGTCAGACTAGATGGCCCGGGAGGTCCCTTCTGACTCGCTCTGTTTCTATGTTTCTCAGATCGATCCGTGCTTGGCTGGATCTGCTCCATCTTCAGTGTCTTCACTGGGGCAGGGCTGCAGCTGAGGTGGCCACTGCCGAGGCCACCAGGCAAATGCTGCAGCCTCCAACAGCACCACTGGATTTGCACCCTGGAGCAGAGGTGGAGGATGAGCCACCAAAGCGCCCTCGTGCTCTGGTGCAGCATGTTCTCTGAGCCTCGGGAAGAGAGCAGGACTGGCCAGTGGCC
This sequence comes from Varanus komodoensis, assembly GCF_004798865.1. Lineage (NCBI taxonomy): Eukaryota > Metazoa > Chordata > Lepidosauria > Squamata > Varanidae > Varanus > Varanus komodoensis. The sequence goes on from NW_025336400.1 coordinate 26,536, forward strand.
TCGGGAGGGCTTGCCACCATCACGTCCGTGCTGCCGCTGGGATCCAGACTCATGGGGCGGGACTGTTAGGTCTGAGCCCTCTGCGAGCCACAAGACAGACTCAATGAGCTGTGTGCGGCCCCTGAGCTTCGGCATGGCCACTTCCAGCATGTACCGTGGTCTGAGGCTTCACCACTGTTGTGTGAAGCCGGTCAGTGTGTCTGGCTCCTGGACTGAGGGTTGTGCCCAATGGGCTGCAGAGTGCAGCTCATCTTCCCCAGCACCTGCCAGCTGCCAGGCAGCCCCTTGTGATTCACGTGGACCCCCAGGGGAAGGGCGAGTCACCTGTTCCTGGAATGTGGGGCTGCCAGCTTTCCCTCTGGCCATCTGGAAGAAAGGCAGGGAGAACACCTTCTGGATGGCTGTGCTCACGAGCTCCGAGCTCACCTCAGGCTCCAGAGGTGGCTTCAAGCAACTGCAGAGGAGGAAAGCGGAGGGAGGGAGAGGTCAGAAACTGAGCTGAGTGGGAAGGGAGGCTCGTGCAACTCTGGTGCAGCCACAAAGCCAGGACGTGAGGGGCCACGAGGAGGCGCTGCTAGAGGGGAGGATGCCAAGCGAGATGGCCATGCAGAAGGGAGCCCTTGGACGACTGGCTGCCTTTGGAATGAGGTCAAGGGGGCACCGAGGGGGCTGTGGGGCAGCTCAGTCCAGAAAAGCTCACTTTCAGAGGTGAGCATGATCCCCAGGTCAGTGGGGAAGGACTTAGGAGCAAACAGAGATGGACACCGAGAGAAGCTGTCCAGACGCTCTCTCTGTGTCACTGCTTTCATCCTTGCTGTCCTCTTTGGGTGAGGGCCCCCTAACCTATTGGAAACAGCTGAGGAGAATGCCCAAGGACCTTCCCCAAGCAGCACTGCCAACCGCCCTTTCTGTTCCCAAGGAGTCAGGGTCTGGCTGTAGGGCAGATCGGCCCTTCCCTCCTGATCTGGCTAGACGGTTGGAATTTCCACAATTTAATTGCACAGAGTCATATCTTGTGGCACCACTGGGGGGGAATCAGTCTAGCCTTGCAGCCCCTTGGCTGGGCAAGCAGCCAGCTCCTCTCCACAACAGGCACATCCCGAGGGCCTTGCGATGGCAACATGAGGGGAGGAAATGGCGTCCCCCGCTGAGGGACGGGGAGAATCCTGGTGCGGAAGGGCAAGGAGGCAGAGGGCGGGGGAAACCCTGGTACTTACGTCATGCTGCTGATGGTGATCAAGGCCTGGTGCAGGTGTTGATGGCCACGGACCCCAGCGGCTCTTCTTTGATGATCCCCTGCTCTGGAGAGGCACAGTGGGGCAGCGGGTCAGAGGCAAGGCCCCAGCCCAACCAGGGCACAGTCCTCTTCTGTGCAGCTCAGACCAGCAGGGCTTTCCACAAATGGACGCTGAGTACATCACTTCCTCCAGGAAGCGCCACCCCGGGAGCCTCTGTGGACTCGGGCGTGACAAGGAGATGCCATGGAGGTGATGCTGTTATTACAATGTTTTAATGTTTACATGGCTGCTTATTCCTCCATGACCTGACAGGCATCACCTGCACCTGGCAGGTCTTTGCACAGCTTCCAAGTCGGGACTGCGGGACATTATAGGGGGCCGGGGGTGGGGGCGACTCTTTGGGTTCACTTACAGTAATGCACTCCGCCATTTCAGATTTAAGAGGGAATTCCACATCTTCCTTCCTGGTGTGCATTATTGCACTGGTAATCATTACTATCGCCTGCATGAAGGTCCTCTTCAGTTCCTCATCCCGAAGAAGCAACACGAGGAGGAATTAGGTGGAACACCATAGGCCAGGGATGTTTAGCTCTCCGTGTGGGCAAAGTCTCCCTGTCTAGCTCTGTTGAAAGCCTGGCTTGGCGAGGAGATGGACAAGGGATGCCCGGGAACGTTAGCACCCCTTCCCGAGTGGGTGCCTGCTCTCAGGGGTCATGCTAAATCCTGCATGTCAGGTCTTCCCTGGCTGTGGGCTGTGTCCAGCCCTCTGGTTGTCCCTGCCTGTCCGTGGGCTGCCTGGCCACAGCCGGATGCACCGTGCCAAGAAACCTCCATGCTCCCCAAACTGCCGGGCTTCACGGCTTCATTGGGGCCCCTTCCAGCACTTCTGTTCACTCAGTTAAGAAGCCAAGCTGGACCAGCCCCATTGGCTTCCTTGGGATTCCAAGCGACCTCGAGTTCACAGTTGAGCTCGTGCTGGGGGCTTGCTGGACAATGTTGGGAGCTGTGGAACTCTTTTTACCTAAACTTGCAATGCAATGTATCCTCAGAGAATAACACCTTGTTAATTCTGGCATGCAAAGATCAACCAGGAAGACGCCAAGTGAGTTTCTCCTGGAAGAGCCTCTGCAATGCAGAGGGGCACCACTAAAGAAGCTCTGTTCATGAGGAGTCAGCGTTGCAAGGCAGAAAAACAGTGGGATGAAAATGGAACAGGACCTTGTTTATTTATTTATATTGTGATTTATATCCTGCCTTTTTCCTACAAAGGGCTCAAGGCAGCTTACATCATTCTCCTCCTCCATCTTATCCTCACAACAACAACCCTGTGAGGTAGGTTGGGCTGAGAGTCTGTGACTGGCCCAAAGCCACCCAGTTGGCTCCATGGCTGAGCGGGGACTAGAACCTAGATTGTCTGAGTCCCAGTCCCATGCTCTTAACCACTACGCCACACTGGCTCTCCTGGCACGGAACTGGGAGAGGACCTCTGACACCATGAGCTCCACCATCTGCAGCAGGTCTTCAGCCTTGGCTCCGGAGGCTGCCTGCCCGTAGCACAGCATCAGGGTGGCGCGCATCTGCCTCTCGGTGTTGTCCCTTTCCTCCTGGAAGTGGGGAAGTGACACCGTGAGACCCTTCAGCAGCAGAGGGGTGGGGGCCCACATGACCTAAGGGGGACCCTGATCTTGTAGCCCACCCATGGCTCACCTGTAGGCCCACCTCACTGAGGAAACACCTTTCAGGGTGCGAACCTATGCATGCTTAGACTGAACCAGGGGCCCACGGCTGCCAGCGTCACTGACTGAGGCATGCTGGGACTTGTAGGTGCTTTCTGAGCCCCAACTGATGTGGGACTTTGCATTAAGAGCAAACTGGCCCTCATCTAAAATAGGATAATCTAGTCCGATGCCTTGAGAAGATGCAGCCCTTCAAGATGTCCTAGACATCCTTGTTCAGGAGCAAAACGACCCGAGCTCCTCCATGGGGCTGCACCAAATGGGGCCGGAGGAGAGAGAGGAGAGAGAGTCCATGTCCACAGGAGGCTGGGCTTCCTCTTGCAAAGCAACACCATGTTCACCGCTACTGCCGAAGCAGCCCATCATAAGGCAGTTTTTCGTGATGTGGGAAAGACTCTGCTGGTCCAGATCTCCTCCAGCACTTGTCCAAAGCTCCCACACTGCCATCCCAGCTTTGGGAACCTTACCTCGGAAGCCTGGCATGCAATGGACTTCCAAGAATCCAGCAGGCCACTGAAGTCCCTCAGCGCCGCCATGATATTGCCCAGGTGGCAAAACGCAGCCACGCCAAACGCTTCGCTGATGCTCTGAATGAAACGGCACGTGTCAGTGGTGGCACCTCCCTGCACAACTCCCTCCTCAAGTTGTGTTCTTGTTGCATTCAGGATGGTGCAGTGAACTAGGCTTAATCTAAGATGCTCGAGCATCTGCCACGACAGGGAAGATGCAGTTCCTGGATCCAGGTTAAAGCGCTAAGCTCAAGGAGGCACAGTCATTCCGGGCAGCAAGGGGGCATCAGTGTTTGGCAGAGCAGGAAAGCCTTGGAGGGGATGGAGTTGAAGGACGGGAAGACCCCAGGCAGAGAAAGATCAAGAACCCCACTGAAAGACAGTGGGGCAAAACGGCAGAGGGACGTTGGGGGAAGGAATTTGGAGGAGCATCACTGGTTGGGGGACTGTGATGGGTTCCGGGTGTGGGTAGGGGTGGGTGCAAGTGGCAGGGGGCAAGGGATGCTCCGAGCATGCCCATTTATTCTCTTTTGCAGGGACAGCAGTGTTTCTTGGGGAGGCCAGTGAAGACGAGAGCCGGCGCAGCCGAGCAGCTTGCAGCCAGACCTTTGGGGGAACCCCAGTGCCCACTCACCTCCCGGTTGGCTTCTGGCTTCAGTGACAAGCGCAGAAGTATGCGCAGGTGGTCCAGGATCACATCTCTGCACTTGGCATTTTGCAGCTTCAGCCCGTAGTATCTATACAGGCGAATCTGAGGGTGGGAGAAAACCCCGGTTAGTTGCAAGGGTCCTGCCAGTGGACCAGGAAGAAGGTGGCAGGGGCTAGGGATTTTCACGTTGGCTTGCTAATTGTTCTTCCCCCCTCCCCACTTTTCTAAAAATACAGAAAAAAATAGATACATAAACAGAAACATCATAATATCAATAGTATTACACACAAAAGCCCAACTAATGAATAAAAAGGGCAATAATACAGTGCCCCCAGCACCCAGGAGACCAATAATATCTCCATTTTAGTTCATATATTGTAACAATTGATGATATACAATATATTCTAATTGCATCCAAATCCCCTCCAAAAATTCATATAATCTAGATTAGGCTTACGACCTGTCCCCTCTATCAATACTGCTTTTACAAAATCTTCCCAAAATTCATTATATTTATTTGCTATTGCTTATAACCCCTTTTTAAATTTATTTTTTAATTTTATACACATATCTATACATGTATACAATATATTTGAGAATATCACTGTAAAAATCTTTGCATCTTGATTAATAAGAGATTAGTAAGAGATATCCGTCTATAAGATCCAGGGTTTTTACTAGGTGTTGCTATCAGCACTGTCAGGGTTTGTCTGACAGTGCTGATAAAAATATTAAAATTTTAATATATTTTTAAATTATTATTAAATTATTAATAACATTAGTCCCAAAGATGAAAATGAGGTTTAATAAAATAATGGGAGGCTTGCTGCTTCGTTAAAACTGGCCTGAGAGATGCTCAGCCTCCAGGGCCGGAGTTCCCCATGCTGGAAGTGCTCTAGCTGGCCAGGGGCTGTGGGAGCTGCTGTCGCCCTGCTCAAGGCCCCCCATCCAGGACCGACCCCACTGGCTCGGAGCAGCCATGCCTCCCCGGGACCCCGGAGGGGAAGGCTATCTGCTAAGGGTCGCTGGGCAAACGGACGGAGGAGCTTCGCTGGCTCCATGGAGACCCTGCCCCTTTCCTCCAGGCAGCCTCCTGGACGCACCCCATTTTGTCCACAGAACGGCCCTGCGAGGTAGGACAGGCTGAAAGCCGGGGACTGGCCCAAGGCTAGCCAGCCGGCTCCATCACTGAGCGGGGACCAGAACTGCGAACTCCTGAGCCCCAGCCCAGGGCTCTTCACAACATGCCCCTGGCAGGC
>NW_025336400.1:32142-33482 GCF_004798865.1 Varanus komodoensis
CCCATTACTGAAGTCTTGGGACGGCTTAACAATACAAAATGTAAAAACTTTAAAACACAGCATCCTAAAATTGAACTGATGATAAAATCCCAATGATCCCAGGTCTTAAAACATTGGGAAACTAGAAATGTTTGGCTCTGGCACCAAAAGAATAAAGGGAGGGCACCAGGCGAACCGCTCTGGGGAGCAAATTCCGCCTTTGGGGTGCCACCTCAGAGAAGGTCCTTTTCCGGGTGCCCTGCCGGAAGGAGGTTAGGTCTGCCCCAGACCTGAAGGGTGGGCAGGCACACATGGAAGGAGCCGACGTGCTGGGCAGTTGCAGATTCCTGGGGTATTTTCAACGGGGGTGTCCAGCCCAGGGGCACAAGGGGGCAGAGGGGACAGTGGGGCAGCCCCGGCCCACATGAAGCCCTGGAATTCTGCTGCAACGGGGGCTTCCCCCCCCCAAAAGACTCCGAAAACCCCAGCAGTGGCCTGCAGTGCACTCTCTGCACAGACCCCCGTCTGCACAGACACAGAGCCTGCTCCACGCTGCAGCCCTGAAGCCAGCGAAGGACTTTTCCCAGGTATTTCACTTTCTATACAGATGGGATGCGGAAAGCGCTCTTTGCAGGGCTTCAGGGAGCAGCGTCCCCTGGGACCCGGCAAGAGGACGGAGGCTGCGGGCGGAGGCCGCAAGCAGCCGGCTCGGCCTGATCAGCCCTCAGGCACCGAGGAGGCGTGACCACGGAGCAGGGCTGCAATTCCCGGGGATTCGGGGCGCAGGTGCACCTGGCTGGCTCTTGTGGGCCTGGAGACGCCACCAGCCCCGCTGAAAGGCCGCTGCCCCCCCGCCCTCCGCTCCCACCCTTTGCCTGTGCGTGTGGCCAAGGCTGTTCCCCGGAAGACCCACAAGCAGGACTGACTCAGCCGGTGGCCCATTAGCCACTCGGGGAGGCCTTCTCGGCCATTGTCCCCCACCAGCGAAGGCTATCAAATGCCTCCTGGCTTCAGGTCCATGGTTTTGCTGTTGGCAGCTCAGTTTTTAAACATGTGGTCCATGAAGGGAAGCCTCGACGGCGGCCGCGAGACAGGCCGCCTAGGCTCAGGCGAGGATAGACCCCTGGAACCTCAGCAGTTTTAGTGAAAGATCACCCAGAACCCCTGCAGTTACTTGTGACAGCATGCTAGCAGGTTGCGGCTCTCACCGGCAACCACAGGCTTTTAGAGCATACACAGAGTGTTTTACAATTTATTGAGTCTTTGCATTTATATACCACCCTAGCAGCCCAAAGGGATTTACACATTCTGCGCCACACGGGCCCAGCAGCTGGGCAGTGGATGATGAAGCAAGGTGAACA
>NW_025336400.1:33828-34937 GCF_004798865.1 Varanus komodoensis
TTTTCGCAACACCCTCCTTGCACATATGCAAGCCGTGCCCAGCCTGGTGTGGCCTGGAGATGCCGGGAACTGGGCTCCAACCTACTTGTCCAGCACCAGGCTGGGGAAGTTGGGAAAGAATCGGCACTTCCAGAGGCACAGGCTAGACTCATGCTTGGGCTTTGCCGATCCTCTCCCTTCACAGCTACCAGCATCCTTGAATTGTCAGTGGAGCCGGGCAGGGGAAGAAGGGCCTGTGCCCCACGTCACACATCCCCCAGAGCCTTCCTGTGCCCCATGCCTGGCGCTGGGAAAGCGCCCCTGAATTTCAGCCAGCATCTCCCGCCCAGCCTCTTGGTCCAGAAATTACCTGATTGTTGAACAATTTGCAATTCTCCAGTCCGGCTGTTTTCTGGTCCACAGCAGAGGGATGCTTAAAAGCAAGAATGAAAGAGTTGTGGCACTTCTGAGCAGGAGACCTTGAGTGCTGGCAGAAGCGGGCAGGCATCCGTGGCTGGTGGGGGCTCCAGAGCCAGTGCAGGGTTCATGCAAGCAGCTACCCGTGCCGCTGAACCCACCCGCAAAAGAGGGTCAGTGCTCCTTATGCGCCTTCACTCAGGCTACAACCCGGAGTGGATACCCAGCCCCACTGATATTGGAGCTGTGAGCCCCCACTGGCAGACACGTCCATAACCCCGCCCCTCTGCTGCTCATCCCCCCATGCATCAAACAATATGGACTACAAACCCATGTGCTGATTAGAGACATTCCCCCTAGTGGCTGAAGTTGCTAGTGCAGGCTTCACCCACATCAACATATATCAAGAAATTGAAATCAATTAATGCTTCTCCAGTGGTGTAAATAATATGAAAGGAACACAATCAGAATCAGTTGCAAAACTTCACAGGGAAAGAATGACTTCTGGTGTGTAAGACTTGGATGCTTTGCTCTCTGCTGACTCCCCAGTTAGACCATGTGGGTCCCAGGCTATGCGTTGGACTCATGTATTTAGTGTCAGGAAGACTCTGCACTGTGCCATCCACCAATGGTCACAGGATGCTAATACAGTTGCTGTTAATTGCTGTTCCCATTCTTAATTCAAAGGGAGAGGGGCATCAGGGGAGGAGCTT
>NW_025336400.1:34956-36958 GCF_004798865.1 Varanus komodoensis
CGGTTTCTGCAGGCTTGGCTTAGCACGCCAGCAGACAAGCCAATGTGCATTGGCCCTCGATGCCCCATAATTGACTCTGCAATTCCAAACTCCCAGGAGGCCCAGATCTACCTGTTTGGGATTTACTAGTCAAGCAGAATGCTCTTTACATTGACGGTGTGGTGCGGATCGAGTAATTACTTATAGCTAGAGACAGAAAACGGCTGGGCCAGGAGAAGCTTAGGACAAGGGTGTGCATGGGCAGAGCGGAAGGCTCTCTCTGCCGTTGTCCCAGTAGAGGAGACCCTACCAAATGCAGAGGTTTTCACAGAGAGCACAGGACAAGGGGATAAATCCCCCTAAGTTCCTCCCTGGCCTTTAGGGCAGGGCTGGGCAACCTATGGCCTAAATTCCCAGCAGCCGTGCTCAAGCCAGCCCAGCCGACGGTGAGGGCCACGGGAGCTGTCCGCCAGGCGCTTTGGCCTATCCTGAGATGCCCATCCCTGCTTGAGGGGAGGCAAGGACCCCTGTGGTCCTGGAGGCGATTTCCCCGCAGAGGGCTTCCCACCCGATCCGGCGTCCCTCCAGGGCCCACGCGCTTCCCCACCTACGGCCTTCTCCACCCTGCGGGACTCCAGAGAGCGCTTGGTTCCAGAGCCAGACTCACCTGGAGAGGCTGCTGAAAGGAAGCCAGGATGGTGTTCAGAACTTCCTTCTCGTCCATCGTCTCCAAGGTTTCCTTTAGAGTTTTCCCTCTCTGTTTCTTCTTCTCCCACAGGAAGGAGAATTGCTCATCCGCAAGTTCTTTAGGGAGCGAGAAAGAGGCAGGGGGATCAGGCCTCAGAAAGGTGGAGCATTTAATTGCAATCTTATTTCATTCATTCATTCAATTAATTATTTTTATATGTGGTCCAATAATGAAGTCTCTGGACAACTTATAAAAAACCAACAAAACAACATAGCAACCACCATTTATTTATTTATTTATTCATTCATTCATTCATTCTTTGAGACATTCGTATGCCATGCTTTGCGAAAGCTCAGGACAGCTTACACGAGTAACTGCATACAACACACAACACACGGATTCCAATCAGCAATGAGGAAATCAAAAATAAAACCAATTAGCTGTTAAAAGATTGGGAAAATAAAAAGTTCTTCGCCTGACGCTGAAAAAATAAAGCAACGGCACCAGGCTCCTAAAACCAGCAGATCACCAGGAGGTGATTGTGCACAGCTCAAGCTCACACATCCCGACACACGATTCCACGCCGTTTCCACCATGCGCCTCCTTTGCACGGATGTGCCAGAGAGACTCGCTGGGCGCCACAGCCTTCCTCCCTCTCCGGCCTCCAGTGGCATCCCGGGGGGCACCAGGGAGGAAGGAGGCTTCCGGTTTGGCAGCCGAGATCATGGGATGAGCTCGGTTGTGGAGCCGAGAAGCCCCAGAACAGGCCGCTGCTCCGCTTTGCGGTTGCTCGAAACCAACCGTCCACAGAAATGTCACATCGGGGTTTGGATGAAGCAAGAGACCAAACAGGGGACAAGCCCCCGTTGCCGCTGGTACCGAGCCAGGTCAGCTCCGGCTTTCTGGATGCTCCAACTGATATTGACCGCACTGGGTCAAGCACTGACTTCCCCTTCTGCATTTTTAACACTGGGGCCCATTCCAGACGCCATCCAAGGGGGGGCCGTGCTGAAGCAATCGCGTGCCAGCTGCTCTTGCAGCCACCTGCACGGGGTGTCTCTGCCCCATCAACCTGCCAGCCACCGAGGCTTTCGGATCGGATTCCTGGGGACCCTCCCGGGGTGTGATGCCCTTGGGGCAGCTGGCTTTGGGTGCATGGGTGCTTCCCCCCCTCCCACCTCCGGCAAACTTCCTGCTGTGGGTTTTCCCGGAAACAAGGCCTCCCATTTCTCCCGTCCAGGCACCCCTTCCTACAGACAGGGCCTCCTCGGGAGGCAGGGGCCCTGAAGGACGCCTGCACCGCCTCTGGGCAGACGTGAAGCAGCGGTGCACTGC
>NW_025336400.1:37702-48519 GCF_004798865.1 Varanus komodoensis
AGCTCATGCCGACTGCTTCAGTGACTCCACCCAGCCACCTCATCCTCCACCGTGCCCTTCTTCTTTTGCCATCAATTGTTCCCAGCATTTGTCTCTTCTCCCGTGAGTCCTTCCTTCTCATTAGGTGGACAAAGTATTTGAGTTTCATCTTAAATACCTGGCTACTACAGTTAATACTAACATTAGTAATAAGAAAAATACTAATGAATACAAAGTAAACAGCAGGGACTGGAAGAGATGTCAACGTGCTTTTTCTCTTGTTGTCGACAGATGCAGAGCGTTTCCTGAAGTGCCCAGATGATCGGCAAAAAAACATGGCCCGAGATCAGTGCATCCCCAAGGTCATCACCTGCTTGTCCTATGAAGAATATTCGGGGACCTTCCTCACTGGCATGGCCCTACTCTTCTCCATCACCTGTTTAGTGGTATGTTCATATTGAGCCTCTGGGCACGTTGGACAGAAGTGTGATTTCTGTTGAAACCAGTTGCGTCCAAATGCTTCAGTATCGAGGAAGTTGAACAGTTGTGCTCCAGCCTAGCTAGGCACAGAATTGGCAGGCCACTGTCAGGGCACTGCGACCCTCATCAATCCCACAGAGAGGGTTTTTCTCAAGATTTTGATTTGCCCCGTCAACCATGGCAGCCACAAGCTCTTTTTCAGAGGGCACACTTAAGAACATGTTTGAATCATGCAGTGTACCGCTTTCCCCATCGATTCAAGTGAACTGATGTAATTCTTTAAATAATGACAATATTGCATGTATTGTCTTATTATGATGTTGTAGTAAACCCTTCGAATCATAGATTGGGTAAAGTGCTCATAAAGGAATGCAGCACACCTTACCTGAAAACTGGGAACTTTGTCCTCCAAATTAAAGAGCACCCCAGTGAGGTTTGACTGCACAGTTCAATATTCATATTGGGGCTTCTGCACATGGCGGACATAGGTGTGCTTCCTGTTGAAAGCAATTGCCTGCATACGCTTTCTGTAAGGAGGATGTCTTTATATCGTGTTCTTGCCGAATGAGATGCGGAACTGGCTTTCCACTGTCAGGGTACTGGGATCCTCATCAAGTACACTAAATGAGAAGGTGGTTCTTAGCATTATGATGTGCGCCATGAAGTGAGGCAGCCGCAAGCCTTTACTCAGAGTAGACACATAAGAACGTGTTAGTATTCCATGGTATACCGCATTCTCTATCAATTTAATGGAACGCCTAAAATTCCATGAATGATGACAGTAGGCAAGTTATTCCCTTTCATTTTGTAGTACAGAGCCCTACTAATCGCACATTGGGTAAAGGGCTCATAAGTCGAATGCGGCTCACGGTGCATGGAAACAGGGAACTTTACCTTCTGCTCCAAAGAGAGCCCAGTGATGTGTGACTGTTCAGTGGTACCTTCATATTGGGGCTCCTGGGCACGGTGAACAGAAGTGCGATTACAGTTGGAACCATTGTGTCCAAACGCTTTGAGTATGGAGGAAGTTGAAAGGTTGTGCTCCGGTCTAGCTAGGCACAGCATGGGCAGGCCACTGTCACAGCACTGCGACCCTCCTCAATCCCACTGAGAGGGTTTTTCTCAAGAATTTGATTTGCCCCATCAACTATGGCAGCCACAAGCTCTTTCTCAGAGTGCACAATTAAAAATGTGTTTGAATTGCGCGGTGTACCACTTTCCCCATCGATTCAATGGAACTGCTGTAATTCCATAAATAAAGACTATTGCAAGTATTGTCATATTATGATGTTGTAGTGAGCCCTTCGAATCATAGACTGGGTAAAGTGCTCATAAAGGAATGCAGCACACCTTACCTGAAAACTGGGAACTTTGTCCTCAGATTTAAAGAGCACCCCAGTGAGGTTTGATTGCACAGTTCAACATTCATAGTGGGGCTTCTGGACACGGCGGACATAGGTGTGCTTCCTGTTGAAAGCAATTGCGTCCATACGGTTTCAGTAAGGAGGTTGTCTTTATATCGTGTTCTTGCCGAATGAGACTCGGAATTGGCTTTCCACTGTCAGGGTACTGTGACCCCCATCAGTTGCACTCAATGAGGTTTTCTTAGGATTAAGAAATAATAATGAAAGAAATAATAATGGACAATGAAATAATAATAATAATTATGGACAAATAAAGTTTGGCCGTCCAATCATGAGGAAGCTCTGCTGTCGTCCAGCCTGCTGGGCTGGACATGAAAAATAAAATAAAATAAAATAAAATAAAATAAAATAAAATAATAAAATAAAATAAAATAAAATGACTCCGTGCACCTGCGTTGCTTTTTATTTTGTGGTGGGAAGGAGAAGACCTCTGTAGCTAAAAACAGGATCTAGCATGACGGATCTACTCTCTTGTATCTGCTTTAGCTATGCCTTCTTCGCAGGCTGGCCCCGTCCGGGTGTGTTGGATTACAACTCCCGTCAGGCCTGCAAAGGAGCCCATCTGTCAAGCCAGTGGTCCGCCTCATTCAGCAGAATCCAGCATCTTTCGAGAGACATCCGACCGCTTCCTCTTGATGCCAACTCCAACAGACGCCTGGGGGGAGCTGCAAGGGGGAGGGCCTTCTTAGTGGCAGCCCTCCAACGGCGGAGTGATCTTCCTATTGGGGCCCACCTGGCACCAACCATGCTATTTCTGTGAGCCGCCCCGAGGCTTCGGCAAGGGGCGGCATAGAAATGTTTTAATAAATAAATAAATAAATAAATAAATATTTCAGTGTTAGGTTCAGGCACCCCTCCAAGCCAAGGTGCTTGAAGACATCCTGCAATATTTAATGGCTGCAGGGGATTCTCCATCCCGGGTGTTGGACTGATCCACATTCTACATTGTTTGAACTGTTTTTACAGTGTTTTCATCTTTGTACTTTGGAAAACATTTGTGGTGCTTTGTTTCAATGTCTGTCTGTTGAACTGTTTTCACTGGTGCAGAGAGTAAGGTTGGGATGCTCCACGGACTCCATCCCTCTTGCTCCACATGCTCCCTGTTGCGATGGGCTCCGTCTCAGGACGTGAGTCCAGCCGAGGGAACGGAGCCGGTCGCCCTCTTGCTCCACGTGTGCATTGCAGACCAAGGCTGCGTCACGTGGCGTGGAAGAGGGGTGCTGCTTGCACGGCAGTTGCGGGGCCTTGATTCCCGGTGGCGGCTGCTCTCCAGGATTCCTCCCACATCCCTCCAGAGAGCTTGGCTCTTGGCTGGTAGAGAGACGCAAAGAACAGCAGGTGGTCTAACCACGAGACGGATGCAAGGGGAGGGTCCTCCCGGGCCAGTCTGCTCTTGACCCTGCGCATGTTTCCCTCGGAAAAGCTCCAGAGCCGCCCCTCCATTCTCTTGCCCGTGAGGGCTGAGTTCAGATTCAGCCCCTGCAGAATCTTCTGGTTGGTAGGATGGAGAGCCCCTCCCCAAATACCCACTGGAGCCCCCCCCCCGAAAGGGGCAGGCAGGGCCCCCACCTCGAATGACAGGCCCTGCAGCAGCAGCAAGGTGGACGGCCCCTCTGGATTGCGGCGGACTGCTGTGTCCGCGGTTCCCTTGGCGTCCACGTGGCCCGGAGCCACCCGTCAAGGGGCGGCGATTTGGCCTGCTTGTCTTGTATGGCAATCCGGTGGTTGTTGCTGTTGTTGTTGTTGCTGCTGTTGCTGTTGCCTGTAAGCCATCTGTAAACTGTCCCAAGATTTTATAATGATTGGGCAGTACATAAAAACTTCAACTAGCCAGCAGTCGTATTCATGTGTTGTAAAGCACACAGGGAGCCTTGGCCATTGGGCAGTTCAAGAATAAAACAAATGAAAAGTGAATAAGGAAGATGTAATAAAGCTCCTAAGCTGGCTGGACCATTCAGCAGAGCCCCCCACTGCACCCCCAAAAATCCTTCTCTTCCTTTCCTGGAAGGTCCTGCTTGGGGGTACAGATGCGTCCCCCTCACAGGCGAGCCGTGGGGCAATTTCCTCCACACGTCACAGGACGTGGGCCTGGGCTGAGGGGGAGCTTTGCTTGGAGAGCTGCCCGGTCAGTCAGTCAGTCGGTCCATCTGGACATGTCTATCTCCAGGCTTTTGCCCTCTTGCAGCTACTTTGACCCGCCCTAAGCAGGTGGTACTGAAACGGTGCCATTGCAAGAGGCAACTCTACTCTGGGGAAAACCGGGCACAACCGGGCAATCCAGCCAAGCTGTGGGCGGCGTGGATCCGGAGCAGCCTTTCCACCGCAGTTCCAGCATCGCCAGCCCGGCTGGAGAGCAGCAGCGCGAAGGAGGCGCATCGGAGACTCCCTCCATTGGCTTCCTGAGTGCGGGCCCAGAAGATGCATGGAAGCGACAGACTCCCCAGCCAGGAGCCGGGGGCCAGGGGCCAGGGGCCAGGAAAGGATTTGTCCCCGGCCGAGCCATGATAGGAATACTTCAGGTGTGCAAAGGCAAGACTATGGCGTATTTTTAAGGAACGTCTCAGGGAGTCAAATGACTTTTTGAGAGGAAAAGCAGAACTGATACAAGTGTGGAAGCAGAAAGTCTCTGATTTGCCCAAGCCTCCAATGCACATGTGCCTCAGTGCCCCCCACACAGGCTCATGGGTGCTGCTGCCCCCCACCCAGCAGCCAAGAGGGGCATTCTGGGTGAGGACTCCTGCTGCTGCCAGGGCCAGCAGCAGGAGTCCATCTTTGCTGATGGCGAGAATGAGTGACCAGGACCCGCAGGGAGGACAGGATCACCTTGAATCCCAGCGCTTTTATGGGTGAGACCCCCCCCAGGCCCCCTGCAGTGACTTACAACAGCATCCCACCAGGTGGCGCTCTCCACCACTAATTACAGGCTCTCCGAGCATACACAGAGTGCTTTTGAGATTCCGAGTCACATGGCCCAGCAGCTGGGCGGTTGATGCTAAACAAGGGGAACACAGTCAGCAGAAGGGGATGGGTGTGCAGAGGGGGCTCAATCCAATGGCATTTGGTGGCAGGATGTGAACGTAAGGATCATGGGATTTCTGTGGGTCTTGGCACACAAATGAGGGTGACTGCAATGCTGTTAACCAGGCAGCCTGACCAGCTCTTACTGGTCAGCAAAACAGCAGCCCTGGCAGCTTCTGGGGGAAGCCGTCAGGTCCCACCTCTTCAAGGAACAGCAAATGCCAAGCAGCAACTGGGCTTGGGATTTTGGGGTGCTTCCTGCTTTGGGGGTATAGGCATTTCATAGTACAAAGGCACACACAAGCACCCCTTTTCTGGCAGGATCCACCCAGATTTTCCCAGCATCAGTCCCACGGGGCTCTCAGGAAGAGCCTGGGAGAGCAGGGAGCCCCGATCCGTATCATGTGAGAGGGTGGCTTGGCTGCCCAGCATTCCCTCCCATGGGGGCCGCGCTCGCCCGGAAGAGTGGCTGGGCAGGCCAGCGCCCCCGAGCTCCCTGCAGCGCCCGCGCCCCCGGCCAGAGCATCAGCTTCGTTGGACGAGCTTCCCTGGAGCTTCCCCTCCGGGTTCCAGGCCGGGAAGGCCCCCCGGCCCCCCGGACAGGGGTCCCAGCCAATGCCTTCCCCCCAGGAGCGCGGCTCTCGCAGGATCAGTGCCTTCCGGCAGCTGCTCCAGATGCTTTGGGGAAAGAGGCTTGGGGAAACCAAGCATTGAACAAGGGCAGGGCCAGTGTTTCTGCCCCCAGGGACAGAAGCTCATGAAGAAGGAGGGCTTGGGCAGCAGAGCGATTCCAGCCGTGCAAGAGGAGCAGAGAGGGGCGGCCTCGTCTGTTCTCTGCACCTGTGCTGCTGCAGCCTTCCCTGACCCAACACCCACCAGGGGTCTTTGAGTACCGAACCTGCCATCTCCAGATCACGTGTGGTTGCTTTCAATGGGGGGGGACTTTTCTAAGCATGGAGGGAAAGATGCTTTACCACCGAAGCCCAAGATGAACAGACAGGAATTCTTTCCTTTTTTTCCTTTATGGGTTCGATCCAAGCCAAAGTGCAGGAAACCTTGAAGCTGTTGTTGGAGTGCAACTTCCATCAGCCCCGTGCAGCATGGCCAGCGGTAAGGCGCAATGGGAGCTGTAGTCCATTCCGTCCGGTGGACTACTTGTTCTCCATTCTTCGGCTGGCCCCGGGATTCCAGCCCTGTGATGTGCAGTTTGGGCCTACAACTCCCATCATCCCTCAGCCCTGGTGATGGTAGCCAAAACAGCGGATGGGCTGCGAGGACAGTCACTGGGACGGGAACCGTAGCAGCAGGTGCTGGCTGCTGTCCTGCGGAGCAAGGAGCGGCTGCAGACGCGCAGGGGCCCGGCACGGGAGGCAGGGTCTCGGACATCTTTCACCAAGGCACGTTGCCAGTCGGTGTCCGGGAAGTTCAGGTGCGTCCTGGTAGGAGAACGTTGCTTACGTGAGCCTTAGTGTTATACCATCAAGTACACGCCTCTTTCTCACAAAGCAGCAGCTTTGCATGCCAGGTCACCGTTCAGCGTTGCTGGTGCCTTGCGAAGAGGGAACCCTTCCCTAGACTGGGAGTACCTGTGTCCCTACCAGCTGTAGGAGAACGGAAATAAGAGCGGTCAGGCGTTGCTGGGTGGGCTCCCCGCAGAGAGGCAGGCCCTGCGGCGTGTGGCTGTCCAGCCAGGCTCCCGGAATGACTCCTCCATCAGGCACATTTGCATGTGCAAACAGACGGACCGTCTGACCTGAACCGTCCAGGATTTGCCCAACGGACCTCTCCGTGCGGCAGTCAGCAGCGCTCCCATGCTATCGTCCCCCGTATTCCCGATCGCTTCAGAGCATCGCGTCCTGCCTAAGACATCGGGATGCCATTGTCCTAAGGCGACCCGGAGACTAAGCACCCTGCATTGGTGCACGTGACCAGCAGGGAGTAAAAGCGCCTGAATGAGAGAGTTTGCGGTTGAGTTTGCCTCTGCCCAGCACTATATGGCCGTCAGCGAGTGCAGGCACTGGGGCACCGGGCAGTGAAGCAGCAGGGCGCAAACGGCCGATCTTTCCCAGGGACCCGAGTTTTTATGCCCTCGCACACTGAACACACTGAACACACTGTGAGATTCCCCCACAGGGCCACTTCCTTGGGGTTGGGGGTTGTGTGGGGGGAGTGTGGGGTCCGGGGCATCGCTGGCTCCTTGGGAAGGGGTCCACGCCTCTGGGGCCGAGGCAGCTGTCCTGGAGAAGCCACCCGAGCCGGTGGACAAGGCCTGTGGGAAGGGGCAGCCATACGCAGCTTCCATGTGGGTGACATGCAGGCATGTGAGGGGACGTCACATGGAGGGGGGCAGAGACCTGTTCTCCCCTGCAGAGGAGGGCAGGATGCGCTCCCACCGAGCAAAGCTCAGGGAACCCAGGTTCTGTTTTGTTACCGGACTGAAACCAGTTAACAGCTGGGGCAAACCCCGGGTGGACCCCAGACCCAAAGCCAAACAGAGCCTGAGACGAGACTTAGACCTAATAGCAGTTTTATTCTGGTGCACTATAGAATAAACACAGACAAAGGGGAGATGCTTCCCAAATCAGAGTCTCGAAAGAGGTACAGAGAACATAGATTATATACCCTACATCATAACATGTTGTCCGGATACAAAGGAAATTCATTTCCCCATTATTCCTTGTTCTATTTGTTGGTATACAGAAAACTCTGTATTTATTCTGCATTTCTCTAATGCCCATTACTACAATATCATTATCAGTCAGGGCCTCTAGGTTCAGTATGTAACATCTGCAAGGCAAGCAAGATGTGGATCCTGGAAAAACATAGAAACAGAGAAACAGAGCGAGTCAGAAAGGGCCTCTCGGGCCATATAGTCTGACCCCCGTCTCCACCATGTGCATATCCAGCCTATCTTTGAACACCCTCACTGATGGGGCCTCAACGACCTCCTGGGGAAGCCCATTCTACACCCTCGGGGTCCTGACTGTCAGGAAGTGCTTCCTGGCATCTAAATGGAACCTTGGTTTCCTGAGCTTTGCTCCGTTGGAGCGTTTCCTGCCTTCCTCCTGCAGGGAAGGCCCTTGAAAATTGCAAATGTTTTTTTCAACAAATCCTCTTTTTAAAAAAATCAAAAAGTTCTCAGCATTCCCAATGCTGAGGCATGATTGGTTAATGTGAAGAAAAGTTGGTGTGGGGACATTACCAAATTTCCCAATAATTTCAGGTTATTAATGGGAAACAAATGTATCAAATGTTTAGGAATCTCTCAAAATCAAACCTGAGAAGTTATTTACAATCCTGTAAATAATGTATTGGCTCTGCTGTATTCTTTTGTATTCTGAGAGAAAATGACCGGTGGTGGCCTCTTGCATGCACTCTGCTGTTGTGTGTCTTTCTGAGGCACTTTCTCAAGCTGGGCGAGGCCTGGCTCCCCATTGCATAGAGTTCACTCCTCCCACCACTCATGCGCACGCACTGGAGAACTGAATTGTCCCTTGACAGGTATCCAAATGGAGAAAGTGTTTGACTACAGTGAGTACTGGGAAATGGCCCGTGGCCTGTATGCCTCCTTTGACTGCACGGCTACCATGAAATCTGGCAATGCTGATGTCTATGAGAATGAGATTCCTGGGGGTCAGTATACCAACCTGCATTTCCAGGCCCACAGCATGGGACTGGGGAACAAATTTAAGGAGGTGAAGAAAGCCTATGTGGAAGCAAACAAACTTCTTGGTGATCTCATCAAGGTAAGAATGCTGGATCCTAATTCTAATTCTTCTGCTTCCAATTGCCTATTCCTTTCACCCACAGGAAGCAGGGAAGAATAGGCATTATTGAAAGCTGCATGTCCTAAAAGCTTCAGAGGGAACCATTTATTTAAGTAGAAATAGCACATTAAGGAATCTTCATAACTTGTGCACCACCCATCTAGTAATATATCTTCCTGTAGCCGGTGGCTTTTCTTACTGTAAGTGATCCATCTATTTAGACATGCAATACTTTAATTCAATAAATAAGTGTTGGGATCTTCTTGTAGATTTGGTTATGTGCAGGTTCAGCAGAGACAAGAATTGTATAGCAGATTTAGTTAAGAGGCTGTTGTTTGCACCTGGATCTGTTGGAATCCTCCCTGAGAGGCTTTTTAACAAAAGAAAAAAAGTTTATTTATTCACAAGCAATCCATATGTGACTTCCATGAAGTGGAGGTGCTGGTATCTCTACACAGGTTATCTGAGTTCATTATTAGCTGCTTAGCTTAGAGAGGAAGAGAGAAAAGCATGTTTTTCTCAAAGCAGGAGAGGGAGAGAAAGAGTCAGTGGGCAAAAGAGTCAGTTGGGCAAAATGACACTACAATCCCTTTTTGCCTTTCCAGGTGAGGTAGGCAGAGAAAAGGGATAAGCTCATTTTGCCTGTTATTAACCCTTTTCTTCCCACTCAGGTGGGAGAGGATCATGCAGGGCAATGTTAATGCAGGCAATGTTACTAGTAATAGTAATAATATTAATAGTAATAATAGTAATAACTCTCAAGCTCTTTTGTACTCAATGACAGTCCTTAAGGCAGAAACAGCCATAATGTCAAAACCACGTCAATAGAGATAACAAGTGTAGTGTAGAGGTGGTGTAGAGGTCAGGGGCACAGGACTGAAACTCAGGCAACCCAGGTTCTAGTCCCCATTCAACCATGTAGCCAGCTGGGTGATTTTGGGCCAGTCACAGATTTTCAGCCCCACCCACCTCAAAGGGTTGTTGTGGGGATAAGATTGAGAGCAGCAAGAGGAGAATTATGCGGGATGGTGTAACTTGGTGTCCTGCAACAGCAGAAGGTTAGACCAGATGGTCTAACTGACTGTACTATTCTATGATGTGAGCCACTTTGAGTTCATTATATGAAAAAAGGTGGAATATAAATCTAATAAGTAAAACTGAGCACACAACTTACTGACTTCTGAAATCTTAAAGTCTCTGTATAAACTACCTGTCCTTCACTTCCTTCACCCCGACCCCCAATCATTCCCAAAAGCAAGCACTCTGTGGGTGTTGTGCACCACTAGGAAGGAAGAGAGGGATCTTGGTTCCTTGAATGAATCAGGCCCAAGAAGGGAGGTCTTGGTTCAAGATGTGCAGCTTCACACCTATCAACTGGAGTTTCCGTATCAATAGCCTGGAACTTCCATGAATGATGACCAAGAGTGCAAGCATTGCCTTATCTTGACGTTGTACTTAGCCCAGTAATGGCAGATGATGTAAAGGGCTCAGAAATGGAATGCATCAACGTCATATGGAAACAGTTAGCTTTACCCTCTAATCATAATCGCAACCCAGTGATGCTTGACTGCTCAGTGTCACGTTCATACTGGGGCTTCTACGCACGGGGGACAGTGTGTGAATCCTGATGAAACCAGTTGCGCCCACTCTGGTACCGTAAGCAGGATGTCGACGGATTGTGTTCTCACCTGTTGAGGTGCAAATTTGGCTTGCCAATGGCAGGGCACAGAAACCCTCATCAATTGAACTGAATGGGACGTTTTATACCACATTGAGATGTTCCCAGGAAACTGAGGCAGGCGCAAGCTCATACTCAGATTAGACCTTTAAGTACGTGCTGGAATTTAACGATATAGCTCTTTCTCCATCAATTCAATAGAACTCTGTAACTTTCATGAGAGATGACCGAGAGTGCAAACATTGTCTTATCTTGAGGTTGTACTGAGCCCAGTAATGGCAGATGCTGTAAACAGCTCATAAATGGAATGCAGCCAACATCATATGGAAACAGTTAGATTTACCCTCTAATCATAATCGCAACCCAGTGATGCTTGACTGCTCAGTTCTACATTCATACTGTGGCTTCTACGCACGGGGGACAGTGGTGTGATTCCATGTGAATCCAGATGCGCCCACGATGGTACCGTAA
>NW_025336400.1:49842-52692 GCF_004798865.1 Varanus komodoensis
CTCGCTCCACATGCGCCAGCCAAGAAGCACAAACAGGGACTTCTCCCTGTGCCTGAATAGGGGATGCTCCGTCCATTTCACCGGAATGGTGGACATCTCCTGCAACGGGCAAGGGCAGCCCCTATCTGGTGGCCAGACGTGGCCTTTGGGGCCTGCCTGCCCAGCCCCCCAGCTCCCTCACAAGGTCTCTGCTCCTTTCCTGGCAGGAAAAGCACTGCTCTCTGCCCAGGATTAGCAACATGCAGGGCTCTGCCCTGAGCAGCCTGTGAGCAGCACGCCCGCCCAGTTAGCGGGCTAGTCCAGTGGGCAGTTAGTGGTCACTGCCAGCCAGTGTGGCTTTTTCAAGCCACTTTTTCACGCTGGCTGCCACTCAGAATGTCCCGGGGATGCGGGGCCCCCTGGCTTCTCAGAAGATGCTGTTCTGGGCAGAGCGGCTTGTTGGTTTAGCAAGCTGTTCCGGCGTCCGCGGATGGCCCATGCCAGGCACCCTGCCCAGTTGGCACGTCACAGCAACCCTGCAGAGCCCTCCCTACGGTTCACCGACAGCAAGCCAAGCTCCGCACAGGCTGCCAGCCAGAGCAGAAACCCACAGGGCACCTGGTTCTGCCTGGCTCTGCTCCCCTCCGTGTCTCCGAGGGTGCTGTGCGCCAAGGAACTACGGCTGCCGAAGAGGCTGCAGGCATCCCTGGCCTGGAACGCTCACCTCGGTGAAGATGGCCATGCCAACCGTCTTCTCCGTCAGGGCAGAGTGGTGCAGGTAGGTGTTGGCCAGCCTGAAGGTCATCTTCAGGTGCGTCTTGCGGAACACAAACAAGGTCCTGAAACAGCAGACAGCAGAGACAACGGGTTGGGTCACAGCTGTGAAGGCTGCCTGGACCCCCCACTCGGGCTGCAAGACCCATGTGCAGGCCGATGCTTGAGTTATGGGGGGAGAGGAGAGGGGCTGAGTACAGTCCACAAGCTCCGTCCTGGATTCCCCTCAATATCACTCAAATCATTCACCCTGTAGACTTCTCAAACACGAGCCAGGAAGCCATTGCAAAGGGTAAGGGGGCAGCCCCGATTCTTTGGTCCCACCAGAGTCAGAGCACCAATGTAGACCATGACAAATGACCTGCCTTCTTGTGGGGGGGCCCGTTAGACAACAGCTGGCTAAACTGAAGCTGGCGGAAGGAGTGTAGACTTGGAAACAGCCAGAAATGGCATTTCCTTCCCACACTTGCTCAGTCAGCTCATTTTAGTACGTTCTGGTTTAGCTTTCGGCCGCTGCTTCCAGTTACACCGTTGCTTCTCAGAGAAGCTTCTAGTCATGCTAGACTCGGCTTGGTTCTGTGCATACCCCTGTCCATTTCAAGTTGCATTTTTTGCACCTGTAAGACGCGTTCCCCTGCTCTACTGAGGAAGGTTGGCAGCTTAGTGGCAGCACAAACGCCTGCAAGCTTTCGATCCCTTACCTCATCAGCAGGGAAAGGCCTTTGAAGAAAGTCTCCGGCTTGGACAGCTTATCCCAACACCCGGATGTCCCCAAGAAGCCGCACTCCCTGGTGAATCCGGCACAGGCCACGAGGTTCCTCATGGCCTGCACAGCGGTGCTGAAGCAGAGAGGGGAAAGAGCATCACCGGAAGCCGTTTGGCCCAGGCGGAGGAGCCAGTGGCCTGCGCTGAGCATGGACAGGCGCCGCAGCCGGTGGGGACGCGGTTGGGGCCATTGGCTGGGTGCGCAGCCATAGGAGCATCCGAAGAAAAGGGGCCCATCCAGGGGGGACCCATGAGGGGGGTTCTCACCTCAGTGGGGTGGGATGCATGGGCTCAGCTGTGCCACTGGACACGGCTTCTCCCCAGCTCGTCCCAGTCACAGAATAGATCTGCGTGAGCAGGGCAACAAGCAGGTGGGGAAACTTGTTCTGTAGGGCATCTGCGGCCTCAGGTACAGAGAGGACGACAGACAAGGCGCTGGTAGCCTGCGGGCGATGGACAGAAGAATTAGGACCCGGGAGGCCCCTGGCTCCCCCGCCCCCCAGTCCTGCAACCAAGCGTGGCCCTCCCCGTCTGCACGGATCAGGGTGGCCCAATTCTTACCAAACAGCCACACAGACTTAACATCTAGAAGAAAGAGAAGAGAAACAATGAGGTCCCCCCCACCCCACCCCCTCCATGCCGCACGCCTTGGCCCTTCCCCAGCCATGGTGCCCCTGCCCGCGCAAAGCGCCTCGGGATGCTTCTGTGCCTCCCTCAGAAACCAGGATGGGGCTTGTGCCCCCGCTGAGAGAGGCACAGGCCCAGCTGCTCTCTGCCCAGCTGGCGAAGCACCCCCCAAGCGCCTAGCCCACCCAGCCAGTCCTGCCTCGAGGAGGGGAACTGAGGGTCACGTACCGCAATGCGCATCAGGGACTTGCTGTGGTTCCTGGACGTGCTTCTGGGAGCCACGTCTTCGTCCCGCAGCCGCTTCAGCAGAGGATTGATAAGCTTGAAGTTGCTGTAGCGGTTGGCCGCCAGCGCCCTCCATATCTCCACTGCAGTTCTACAGGTTCCAGGAGAGAAGGAAGGAGACAATCGTGTGAGGCCTTCGATATTTCTGAGGGGACGGCGTGAGGGAGAGGGCTGCCCGTCCCCCCGGAGCCCTTACTCGTCGCATTCCTCCGAGCATTCGAGGAGGACGTCCACCAGCCCGCGCATCCGCCGTGCGGCCAGGCTGCACACCGCCCTGATTGTCTCCTCCTTCGTGAAGGGGTCCTCGATCCTGGACAGCTGGGTGTATATTTGCCCAACGATCGTGGGCAACTGGAAGGATACGAGGAACAGCTGGATGTGGTGCTGGCTGTCATAATTCAGCGTGCAAAGCAGGTCCAT
>NW_025336400.1:53567-55920 GCF_004798865.1 Varanus komodoensis
GTCTCCTCCCGGTTGGTGAGGTGCTCTATTGGCTTGAGCGCCACTTCCGTCACCTGAGCGGAGGACAGGTGCTCGCCAAACGCCTGGCCAGGGAAGAGAAGAGCGGCCCGTCAGGGGCCTCCCTCGCACACCCCATCTTTTCCCTCCAATCCAGGTGCGCCTTTGGGAGAGAGGCTGAGGGCACATTGGCCCTGATCCAGCAAGGGGAGTAGGGTCCCTCTTTTGCGACGGATGCACCTGGGGCCGTGAGAATATAGGTCCATATGAGGAAGAGGTCCCTCTGGGGCGCCCGCAACTGGACTATTATGTTCAGCTCTGGGCTCCACGTGGCAGGAAGGACCTGGCCAGGTGAGAGTCGGAGCGGGGCAGGCCACGAGGACGGTGGCCGGATTGCGGGGAAGGCCGTCTGAGGCCAGAGCGAGGGAACTGGGTTTGCCGGGCTGCATCATGGCAGTTGCTCAGTCTAGAGGCCGTGTCTAAATACTGCCCTCATTAAAACACTCCCTGGATATGCTCAGCACAAGCCTGTCTCCAAACATGCTCCTGGCATGTGCTGAGGTGGGGCAACAAACAGCACCTTCCCACCTGCAGATTGAAATGGTACAGCCCAGCAAAAGCCGTACCACATGCATTCTGGTCCTATGGTTCAGATCTAACAGTCAAGGCAGGGAGGAGATAACGGCAAGATTAGATTAGTGGGAGAAAAAGGAGCTTCGAAGGCACAATCTGGCTTGAAAGAGGGCTAGAAGCCGGACCAGCAAGATCTAACTTACTAGAATGGAACCCTTGAGAACCTGGAATCATACCTTTGCCACTGCAGGGATGTTGTTGGAGAACTGCAGGGGGACAGGAAAGGTGAAGTCTTCCTGGAACCATCTCACAGCCTTCCCCTTCTTGTTCTTCTGTTTATCCTGCACTTCCTTGGCTGAGCCGCAAAGGGGTTTCCCCCAAAAGGGGAAAAAAACACCATCAGTCTTTTCAGCGGCAGCCTCGGCCTTTGCCATTTGTGCCGCTCGCTCCCAGACGGACAGGGAAGCGTCGCCACATGTCGCTGGGCGCTGACTATCTGGTTGCCCATCGGCTCGCGGCTACTTACCCGCCTTGGTCCTGGCGACGTGGTGCGGGTGAAACAAGGCCTCCGCGGCAGCCTCGCCGACCTCCTCCTCGCTGTCCGTGAGGTGCAGGGCCAGCACCGCGACCAGCTGCCCGAGCAGGTGAAAAGCGGGTGTGAACTGGAGGGAGGGAGGGAGGAGAGGCGGAAGGTCAGGCCTCGCTCTGCTTGGCAGGTTTCCCGTTGGGCAGGCAGGAGCTGCGCCCCTTCGTGGGGGGAGAGTGCCCCGGAGACACGCCACAGCCGGCCCCTTCCCCAGTGACGGTGTGTGGCCCCCGATCTCCACCCCCCCCGGCCCTCCCCTCCTGCAGCTCCCCTTAGTGCAGAGTGAGCCACGGACACTTCCGGAGAGGTTTGGAAGCTGCAGGGCGGCCGAGCCAACGGGCCGCCCAGCTTTCCCCTCTTGGCCCGGGGCCCCTCGCAAGCAGCAGCAACTGCACACTGAGCAAGGCTTTGCCCTCCTGTTCTCCATGCAAAAGCCACACTTCTCCCCTCAGCGGCCGAGAACAAGGGACACCCGCTGCCCAGGGAATCCTCCCCGCCTGGGGCGGCCCTGGGAGAGCCCTGCTCCTTGCCCAGTCAGCCCTGCCAGGAACCCAGAGCCAGAGCCTTGCGGGTGCTCCTGACCAGCGGAGGGGGGTGTGGTGGAGCCAAGCCCCCCTGGCATCCAGGCAGGAGGCCAAGCCCTCGAATCGGGCTGGAAACAGCGCACTTGCTGCAGGACTGGCTGGCGGCACCTGCCCCCCACTCCGGCCTGGGGAGAACGGCCCCATCCGCGCCCGCTGCAGACGTCAAGCACGCCCCGCACAAAGCTGCTGCGACAGCCAGAACGCGAGGCTCTGGATGCAGGCAACACTCTGGGCCGTGTGGCGTCCTTTCTGTCCCCGGGCAGCCTCTGGGAGGACCCCAAGTGGCACGCCTGCTGCCACAGCGAGAGTAGAAGGACCCCCGTGACGGCCGGTGAACCCACTCCCTGAATCACTTTGCCCCTCCTTTGCACTAAACTCATTGTGTGGGTCCCATCGGGCGACTGCCTGTGATGCCGTGGCAGGGCCCACGCCCCACTTTGCCCGTCCTTGGCCTGGGTGGGCCGGAGTCTTCCTGGCCCCACAGAATGTTCCTGCCCCCCGCAGAGGCAATTCCCACCCCTCTTCAGGTTCACTCCGGGGATGATCGACCCAGCTGTTCCCAGCCAGGGCCGCCTTCACATGGGCTTGCTCACATCGAAATTCTCCTGCTCGG
>NW_025336400.1:56027-58151 GCF_004798865.1 Varanus komodoensis
AGGCCAAGCTCCGCTTGTGCAGGAAGCGCTGCAGAAAACGCCCGGCCGGGTCTACGAGGAGGAGCGGCCTGGCCAGACCCAGATCCGGGCTGCTGTGGGAAGGGAGCTGACCTCAGCCAGGACGGTTCCCTGGGCACTCCCTCGGGCAAGACACCGGGGGCAGAGTGATTCCCGCAGTGCCTGCTGCCCGAGAGCTGCTGTCCCCTCCCCCAGACCCCACGACGGCCCCCTTACTCTCATTATCTCCTGCAGCGAAGCCAAACTGGGGCACTCGAGGAGCAAGCTGCTCAGCATGCGCTGGCAGGCACTGATAGTCTGGTGGAAATGCTCCTGAAAGGAGAGAGGAAGGGATGCTCAGCCGCACAGAACTGGTGCTCTCCGCCCAGGCTGCCTCGCAGGGTTGTCGTCGTCGTGGGCAGAACAAGGAGAGCGAGAGGAGAGTGATAGAAACGGCTTTGAGTTCTTTTGGCAAGAAAAAGGCGGGATAGGCATCTAGGAAATCCACACATCTGCATACGCCTCTTCCACTTGTCCGCTCGCAGCTGAAAGGGCACCAAAATTACTGACGCTTCGAGGTACTGAACAAAAGGGAAGGAGCGCAGCCGGCCAGACCGGGGGTTTGCGGCTGCTCGAAGCCAAGTGGACCACTTCTAGCGTGTCGGGTTTGCATGACGCAATGGGGCCAAACGGGACAAGCCCCCATCCCCGCCGGCACAAAGGCTGCGCGTGATCTCGGCCTCGGCCTCCAGCGACGTGTCCTCGCACTGGGCGAGCTTTGCCGGTTCCCTCAGTGCTGCCCTTCCAAGCCTGCGGCT
Source organism: Varanus komodoensis (assembly GCF_004798865.1). Classification (NCBI taxonomy): domain Eukaryota; kingdom Metazoa; phylum Chordata; class Lepidosauria; order Squamata; family Varanidae; genus Varanus; species Varanus komodoensis. The sequence goes on from NW_025336400.1 coordinate 56,843, forward strand.
TGTCAGGCTCCTCGGCCTCCGTCTCCCTGTGGATGGAGGACTGAACCGAACCTTGCAAAGTCGCCGCTATCTCAGTTTCTGTGCTGTTGAAGGTAAATTCTTCTGCAGGTGGGATCGTTGTGTGCTTAACGTGCCCACAAGGAAATTAACCCTTGCGGCTCCTTAGAAGGGCAAGAGCTAAAGCTGAAGCTCAAAGACTGGCCACCTAATGAGGAGGAGGGACTCCTCGGAAAAGACCCTGATGCTGGGAACGAGCGAGGGCTCAGGGAGGAGGGGGCAGCAGAGGCTGGGGCGGCTGGAGGGGGTCACTGGGGAGGAGGGTGTGGGCTTGGGTGTGCTCCAGGGGATGGTGGGGGGCAGGAGCCACAAGTGGGAGCAAGCTGCACACGAGAGCAATTGCCTGCTTCCAATCCTGGTTCACTTGAAATCCTATTCGTAAACTTGGAAGTCCATCATCTCCTCCCCCTGGTCCAAAGGCAGATAGACTGGCATCCAGTTGGTCTGATACGTCGCCCCACGGACGTTGGCTTTCCTTCTCGCTAACACTGCACCACCGCTTTTTCCACCTATTTGCTGTTGCTAGATTTGTATAAATAAAGTGACAAAGTGTATTTGACATACCTCTTTTTTGCTTTGTTGGTAACTCCGAGTAAGAGAACAACCTGGGAGTTTGGGATTTCAGGATAATGTAGGGAGAGATGAGAAGAATGTTCCAGGATGTTGCTTTTTCTCCATGGGAAAACTGGGAGCTCCTATGAAGGAGGAGGAGGACTTCCCAGCTTGGAGCGCAGAGTTGGCAGACATGGCCGGTTGTCTCCAAAGACCAAGCCGTCCAGCATCTTTCCTGCAATGGTGAGCTTCCGTGTCAGGGAAGGGTCGTGGCACTCCTTCATGACCCCCTGCCGTGGACCCTTATCCTCGGAGGATCCTGACCCTCTGCAGAAGGGCTTCCTGAGGTAATTGTTCTGGGGCGTGACAGGAAGAGGTCATGAATCTTCTACCTCCTCAGGGCTCCGTTCTCCAGGGTTGTCTCCTGGACACCTTTGATTTCTGAGCACTGCAGCCAGGGAGACACCCGCCCCCCCCCAGCCCCCCCCCCCCCCGCATTGCTGCAACTGGAGTCTGCTGAAACAGCCCCTTCAAGAACAGATGACTTGGCTGGCGTGCTGGTGGCTGCGACTCGCCTGAGCGAAGCCAATTGCCCGCATCAGCTCCGTCCCCACCTGCTGCTTGTTGGAGCAACCTATGGAATCGCTTGCCCAGCTTCCAGCCCCAGCACTGCCTGGAGCTCTCCCTGGTGCTGCTCTGC
>NW_025336401.1:0-130342 GCF_004798865.1 Varanus komodoensis
GGGGGGGGGAGGAGGTCTCCCATCCCCTTTCCTCCCTGCAAATGCCTTTGACCAGCTTCCAAGGTGGCTCCAGTGGGGAGAGGAGGTTGTACGTGGCAAGCCATTTTCTCACCAGTAATGCTTGACATTGATCCCTTTCTTAGTATTATGACCTTTTATACGTAACGCACTTTCAGTATGATGACTATTGTCTGTATTGGAGAGTGAATAAGCTGAGCAATCCTTGCGACTTGCACTTTTGTGGAGGTCTCAATTATTTTTGGGAGGAACCCTGGGAAGGGGCAAAATGGATAGAGGGGAGCAAACACGCACATTCATGTCATTATCTGGAAAAAGAGTTGGAATGGCCAGTTTTGATCAGAGTCCATGCTGGAAAGCTTACTTAACATGCCTTCCCTATGGCACTTTTCGCCTTCATATGGTCCGGATCTTCCTTTGGCCAGCGTGCCTAAGAGACCAACGCTGTCAAAATCATTTGTTTGCCATCTCAAGGACCATCGCTGAGAGATAATTTCCAGTGTGAAGGTTCTGGCTATGGAAGAGATCGTAGGAGTACATCCATTTTTCATCTCTCTCTTCATGCAAACGGCGGCTTGATGGCCTCTGGCAGTGTAGTTCTCCTGAAGCCTACCTCAGGCAAGAGCCGCCTGAGAAAATCCTTCCCTTCGGTTCTCAGTCTGCATGCAGTTTTACCAATCTTGTTGACATGGTTTCTTTTTTGATGGGGGAAACCCATCTGCGTGAAATTTAGGAGCGCAGTGTTGAGCACCAAGTCATTTGGTGGGGTAGCGGCCGACGTTCTTCCTTTGTTTTCCCCCATGCAGTAGACAGTCCACATCAGAGGTCCTCGAGAAGAGACTCAGACCAAGGCCACGTCTATTGTCTGCAGCTCGGGTTGATTGCTCCAGGACCCCAAAGAAAATGAATGCGCACTTGATATCCCAGAGCATTCATCGGAGAAACGACGAGTATCAGACAGTGATCGACGAAGTGTTCTTTGCTGCAGATGGAGAGAGGCAGACTGATGTACTAAAAGTAACTGTCTGATGTGCTGCTGCCAAAGGACCTAACCCTACCCTGGTGCACACCCCTAACCCTAATGTAGGGGTAAAGTTCCATTAAAGAGAGAGCAATTCTGAAAAAGCCTTTCTTGAGTAGCTTTTTCTGCACAGCTCAACATTTCTGCCCATTCTACACGCATCCCAACCATCAAAAGCATGCCAGGACACTTCGTTTTCCTAACCCTAACCTGGTGCAAACCTGTAACCCTAACATAGGGGTAAAATTCCATTGAAAAGAGGGCAATTTTGAAAAAGCCTTCCTTGAGTAGGTTTTTCTGCGCAGCTCTTCTACCCATTCTAAACACATCCTAATCATTAGACGCATGCCAGGACACCTCGTTTTCCTAACCCTAACCTTACCCTGGTGCACACCCATAACCCTAATATAGGGGTAAAATTCCATTTAAAAGAGGGTGATTTTGACAAAGCCTTCCTTAAATAAGTTTTTCTGAGCAGCTCAATTTTTCTGCACATTCTAAACAAATACTAAGTATCAAAACTATGCCAGGACACCTAGTTTTCCTCACCCCAACCCTACCCTGGTACACACCCCTAACCCTATTATAGGGGTAAAGATCCATTGAAAACAGGGCAATTTTGAAAACGCCTTCGTTAAGTAGGTATTTCTGCGCAGCTCATCATTTCTGCCCATTCTAAACACATCCCAACCATCAAAAGCATGCCAGGACGCTTCGTTTTCCTAACCCTAACCCTACCCTGGTGCACTCCCCTAACCCTATTATAGGGGTAAAGATCAATTGAAAAGAGGGTGATTTTGAAAAAGCCTTCCTTGAGTAGGTTTTTCTGCGCAGCTCAATTTTTCTGCGCATTCTAAACACATACCAAGCATCAAAATTATGCCAGGACGCCTCATTTTCCTATCCTAACCCTACCCTAGTGCACATCCCTAACCCTATTTTAGGAGCAAAGTTCCATTGAAAAGAGGGCAATTTTGAAAAAGCCCTCTTTGAGTAGGTATTTCTGTGCAGCTCATCTTTTCTGCCCATTCTAAACGCACTCCAACCCTCAGAATCACGCCAGGACATGTCGTTTTCCTAACCCTAACCCTACACTCGTGCACACCCTAACCGTATTATAGGGGTAAAGTTTTATTGAAAAGAGGGCAATTTTGAAAAAGCCTTCCTTGAGTAGGTTTTTCTGCGCAATTCATTTTTTCTGCCCCTTCCAAACACTTTCCAACCATCAGGATCACGCCAGTACTTCTCGTTTTCCTAACCCTAACCCTACCCTGGTGCACACTCCTAACCCTATTATAGGGGTAAAGATCAATTGAAAAAAGGGTGATTTTGAAAAAGCCTTCCTTGAGTAGGTTTTTCTGCACAGCTCAACTTTTCTGCCCATTCTAAACACGTCCTAATCATTAGAATCATGCCAGGACACCTGGTTTTCCTAACCCTAACCCTACCCTCGTGCACACCCCTAACCCTATTATAAGGGTAAAGTTCCTTTGAAAAGAGGGCAATTTTGAAAAAGCCTTACTTAAATCGGTTTTTCTGCGCAGCTCATCATTTCTGCCCATGATAAACACATTCCAAACATCAGAATCACGCCAGGACACTTTGTTTTCCTAACCCTAACCCTAGCCTGGTGCACACTCCGAACCCTAATACAGGGGTAAAGTTCCATTGAAAAGAGGGTCATTTTGAAAAAGCCTTCCTTGATTAGCTTTTTCTGTGCAGCTCATCATTTCTTCCCATGTTGAACACTTTCCAACCATCAAAATCATGCCAGGACACCTCGTTTTCCTAACACTATCCCTACCCTGGTGAACACCCTAACCCTAATTTACGGGGGGAAATAGCACTCGAAGGGATGATTCTGAAACATCCTTCCTTGAGTAGCTATTCCTGCACAGGTCATCACATGTGGCTCAACATGCGTAGGCTTCCACCACAATTCATTTTTCTCGCCGTTTGTGATCCTACTCCACCGCTGTCCAGCCTGTGATTTCGAGCAACCTGTGCTGATGATGACTGGACAATACTAACCACCCCTCTTATTTTTTGACCTTTCGGGGAGATGCTGGCAGTCCCGTCATTCGTGAGGCCGACGCCAGGAAGGAGCTGCGTGGGACCGTAAGCGGGGTGCTAGCTGTGCCGAGAAGGAGAAACCCACAGTCTAAACGGGGGTCTCATGGGTCGAATCACATGGGAGAAATGTTCTGCCTGCGAGCAGCCACGTCGGCTCTGCCAAGCAGACTGACCTTCCGGGAAAAAAGGGCAGAAAAGGACTGTGCCTCCCCTTCTGGTGGCCATCTTAGGAGAGGCAAGGAAGTCCCTCACAGTAGGGCAGGGAGGGAAGGAAGTGATGATGGGGCACCATCTTGATCATGGCTTATTACAGGGAGTGTAGCCCTGTAATGCAGGGAGTGTAGTGTTTTCATTATCCTTTCAGCAAATGTAGAGTTGCCTCAGAGAACTGCGGTTGCCCCTCCTGTATGGATTTCCATCCTTTACCAGAAGTTCGGCGTGTACTGCCCTTTTCTGTTTCAGGCAGCCCAGGGGCCGCCATTTTGTGTCCCTCCTTCCTCCTACGCACTGTGCGGGGAAGGGCCCACCATTTAGAAGCAAACAAAAAAATAAATCGGTATCTCACATGTCCATAAATTACCCACGGAGCTTCAGCGCCGTGGCCTCAACTGGGCTGCCGGGTCAAAGAGGCATCGAAGTAACAGGGCCGGCAGACTCAAGAGGCGCAATTCATGGCACTGGCCACGCGAGGGCGCTCCAGGACTGCGGATGGGGCCATCGCTGGCTCTGGGAGGCAGGAAAGAGAAAGCGATCCACGGCTGAGCTTTCCCATCGGCAGGGCAGCATTCAACAGGTAGAGACGCCCACTGCCCAGGGCAGCAACACGGCCCCGTCCTGTAGAAGTCACCCTTGCGTTGCTTCATTGCACTATTGTCACTGCATTGTCTTTGCCTGGTGCTATTTTACGGACATTTGTATTGCAATGGCCCGACAGGGAGTGCGTGGGAATGCGGTTCCTCGATGAACCCAAGATACAAACTTAAAGCTGCAGGAACAGCAGAGCAGTGCAAGCCCGGCCACCTTCATTCCTGTTTGAGCACTGGGGAGGGTCCCAAGCATCTCTCTCCCAGACTGGCTCTCCCCAGTAGGATTAAAAGCAAGCAAGCAAATAAATGTCTTGAAAAGGTTGGGAGAGAACAGGAAAAGAATAACCTTAGGGGAAAAAAGAGGAAAAATAAGGTTTCTGGGCCGTTGCCCCCTCCCATGATCTTTGCGGCGCTTCCACATGGTGAGGAGCTGACACACACAGTTGACCTGCTTCTGCTCTGTCGTGCCAGGCGGCGATTGGGGCGTCACCTGCAAGGTGGGCAGCTTGGCTGGTCCTCCCCCTCCCACCGTGCCCCCACCCTGTGGCTGCTCCTGTCCGCTTGTATCGGTGTGGCTGCCGGAAGTGAAAAATGCAGTTTTGATTGGGAAAAAGGCACATTCTGTAAAACAAAATGCACATTGGCTAAAGCACGGAAATGTGTGTTTTCAAAGGAAAATGCACATTCGTGCAAATGGGCTAGTACTCTTTTTCAACCACACCCACATGTTAGAGAAATCATTATTTCCCAGGATCTGCGTTCCCGCTCAGAATTACATTCATGATGGCCAACGGAAAATGTTCACAAAATTTGTACACAACCCTAGAAGATGGTGATGAGTTGAAGGAAAACAATCAGAGCTCAAAGTCCTGGTTTGGGAATTTAATTCCATGTTTTGAATTTGTGAAGGCACAGCAAAAACAGCTTTCAACATTAGATCTAGGAGTAAGGACCAATTGGAGGTGGGACCAGTGGAGCAAGACAGCTGCCATGTTTGAGCTGAACACTGCAGAGGACTATTTATTTTAACTAGAAAGTCTGACAAAGTGTCAGAACAGTCTCCTCTCCCACCCTTGCTGAAAAGGAGAGCCATCCTACTGAATGTTCTCTAAATGTTCCTTACTGTATTGGGTTTAACCTTTCTAGGGTTGCTACTTATACTCGCACATGCAGACTTGTTCCAGAATATCGCATTGTTGGAGATGCGAAATGGCTGCCGACATGCTTCTCTCCCCAGTCTGCAGTCCAACAGGTGAACAGCGCCCCACCCTGCCCGTCCAGACAGCGCCCCAAGTGTGTGGCGCTGGTGTCTATTGCCAAAGGAGCCACCTCTGACCACCCTCTCTGCGTGCAGGCACTGTTGCCAGCAAGTGCCATTCACTGAAGACTCCTCAGCCAATCGGAGTCAGAAGTACCTGGCCAGACTCCGACTGCGACTGGAAAGGGCGATTTTGAAAACGTCTTCCTTGAGTGGCGTTTTCTGCACAGCTTATCATTTCTGCTCATTCCAAACACATTCCAACCATCAAAATCATACCAGGACCCATCATTTTTCTAACCCTAACCCTGCCCTGGTGCACATCCCTAACCCTAGTATAGGGGTAAAGTTCCACTGAAAAGAGGGCGATTTTGAAAAGGCCTTCCTTGAGTAGTGTTTTTTGCACAGCTTATCCTTTCTGCCCATTCTAAACACATCCCAGCCATCTTAATCCTATCAGGAACCCTCCTTTTCCTAATCCTAACCCTGCCCTGGTGCACAACCCTAACCATAATATAGGGATAAATTACCATTGAAAATGTGGCCATTTTGAAAAAGCCTTCCTTGAGTAGCTTTTTATGCACTGTTCATCATTTCTGCCCATTCTAAACACATTCCAACCATCAAAATCATATCAGAACACCTCGTTTTTCTAACCCTAACCCTACCCTGCTGCACACTCCTAAACCTAATATGGCCAACTACGTTTGGGGTGTTTTGGGATGCTGCAATTGGCAACAAACTCAAGGCAGCTTGCATAATGTTTTGCCCAATTTGATACTCACAACAACACACCTGCACGGTAGGACGGGCCGAGACTCTGTGCCACGGCCAAGCAGGGACTAGAACCTGGACTGCCCGAGTCCGAGTCCCAATGACTGTAGGAGCGTTCAGTGCTTCACACCATCCCTGCATGCAAAACCTCCTCAAGCCAATGCAAGGGGATCGAGCGGGGAAGGCAAGTCAGACAGATCAGCCTGTTGAAGTCAAGAGCCCGATCCTCTGGGATGGCGCACCAGAGCAACGCGGGGTAGGACACGTGCCTGGCAACGCTACTCCTCGGAATCGCGGGGAAAGGCAGGGCAAGGGGCGCTTCCTGGACAGCCCCCCTTGCTTGATCCATTCAGCAGAACTGGGGGGCGGAAGCGAGAGAGTGAGGAAGCCCTCGTGGAAGGAAGCCGCAACCGAAGCGCTACAGCCATTGCTGCCCCCACTGTTCTAATAACCGCAACGGAGCTGCTAGAGGCACGGGCACAGCTGCGGGACAGCCGGTACTTTGTGGAAGGCCACAATCTGGCCGTACCCTCTGTACATCTAGATACGTGCCTCCGTGGGGACAGGCCACTAGCAATATGGCTGACGGGAAGTCTCTTCTCTGCGTCAGACACCACCAACATGGTGAGCATGGTGAGTTTGTTCAAGCAACGGCTTGATCAAGCAGTTGGAGAGAAACGTTCCGCTTGTAAACGGCCGCGTCGGCACTTTCAAGTCTTTTCTGGGAAAAAAGGGCAAGTAAAAGCCACACGTCCCCTTCCGGCAGCCATGTTAGGAATGGCAAGGAAGCCCCTCACTCTCGGGCAGGGAGGGAGGGAAGTGACGACACAGGCGCCATCTTGGTTGTTTTGCAGGGAGTTTAGCCCTCCGCCATGTTAGAAGTGGCCGGCTTTCGCAGGGGCGCACATATAGACATACGAAAATGAAGAGCTGCCGCCCCTCCTCTGTGCACTGGTTCACAGGACGACTGCTGAAGCTTCGGCCACGATCTCCTTTTCCTGCTCTGTGTCTACTCTAAGTAGGAATTCAATCCTCCAGGCTTTGGGGACAGATGCAGACTCGCAGCTCTCCTACCTCACAGGGCTGTTGTTAGGACAGAATAGGGAGAATGGAAATCGTGTGAGCTGCCTTGGTAGGTTCCTTGCAGGAAAAACGGCGGCACAAACGCTTCTCTCATCTCAGAGCCTCATCTCTAAATCAGCTGCATTAGGATGCTGGGTGGGGCGACAGCGTTCTTTGAGGGCCCACGCTTTGGGGGGCAGGCTTCAGAGAGGTTCGTTGCTGAGCGTAGAGCCCCCGGCTTGACAAACCCCTCCCTGCACTCAAGTTGAACGCACAAATCACGCTCACTACACGATCTGATGCATTTCATTTGCATTTGAGAGTATAAAATGTGGCTCCAGCGGCTACTGCCACCTCCCCCCCACCTCCAATTTTGTAATAACCGCGACAGAGCGCTTTCGTCCTCCTGGGAAAGGGGCTGAGGCTGGCACGTTGATAGCTGTGGCACGTTGTGGAATGCCATTATCCGGATCTACAATTTTGTAGATCTAGATATGCGCCTCTGCGGAGAAGGCCACTACCAATATGGCTGACGGGTGAAGACACCTCTCTGCGTTGTACACTACCAAGATGGCGAGGACCGATTGCGCATCACTATTCTGCACCCCGGAGGTTTTAACGTCACGCTTAGCGTGGCTCTGAAGGCTTTTTCCTGCCCTCCCTGCCTCTCCTGACATGGCCGCCCGAGGGAAGGAAGGGAAGGGAAGGAATCGGCCAGGAGGGAAGGGCTGCTCCTCCTGCTTGTTTTTGGAAATGGGCAGACTCAGCTGCCCCCCTTTCTTTGCGCACCCCCTGGCGAGGGAGGCTCAGACCCTTCCCTGGAAGTCTGAGGCAGCAATGCCAGCCTCAAGAGGAGATACCCTGGGAGAGCCAGGCGGGGCCCTGCCAGAGAAGCCCCGATCTCACGTGCATGTGCAAAGCAGGCGGGGGCTGCCTTGGATGGGGAGGGGTCCCTGCTTCCCAGTCGCCGCCCCCGGCCCATATTGTGACTCAAATGCAGTTCGGCATTAATGGGTGCAGGCAGGATACACGTTGAAACAGTACTGGGTCATTCCCGTATCAATTTATGGGGAATGAAGTCTCGCTTGAATTCAGTAGTTCTTGCTTAGGATCGCAGCACTGTTCACCGAAGAGCAAGTAAATCAGGACTGATTGAGTTTGGCTGCAAAACACCTGGTGATAGATCCATTACTGTATTAAAGATACCATTCCAGACCCTTTCTTTCCTTTCAGCATGGTTGGCAGAAGACCCGGCTCCACCAACTTGCAGTCTTGGGTGGTGGTGGTGGGGGGGGGGGGTGATCGCCTCCCCTGCGAGGTGGGCAGAGGGGCTGACTGTTGGCTTGCAGCCTTGCTTGGGGTCAGGGGAGTGTTGTATTCTTGCTGACTATGAGAGCTACTACATTTCCTCCAAGGGATTCTTGCCCACAGTAGTATATATGATGGTTATCTGAATTAAATTCACCCATTCCTGCCCATTTTAGTTCACTGATTCCCAGGATGTTGTTCATTCATGCCACCTAATGTTTGAACACATCCAGCTTACTTGATCCATAGATCTTACATTTGAGGGTCCTATGCAGTTTTGTTCTTCGCAGCCTCTGACTTTCCTTTCACCACCAGATACATTTGCAACTGAGTGTCCTGGTGGCTTTCGCCCTGTCTCTTCCCTCCTTCTGGTGCTACTTGTACTTGCCTTCTGCTCTTCCTCAGTAGCACACTGGTCGCCTTCTGACCTGAGGGGTTCATGTTCCCGCCTCATATCTTTTAGCCTTCTGATACTGTCCACGGGTTTTCATGGCAACAAGACCGGGGTGGGTTGCCATCTCCCTCTCCAGTGGATCACAGTTTGTCAGAGCTCTCTGCTATGACCTGACCATCTTGGCACATCTTGGGTGCCCCTGCATGGCATAGCTCATAGCTTCATTGCACTACACAAGCCCCTTCACCATGGCAAGGCAGTGATTCCCGAAGGGGCTAATTCTAAAAAAGGGACTCAGATATACCTGCTGCAATAGGAATTTCCAAAATGCCCACTTCTTGGTGATTTTCCTGCACAGTTCATTCTTTCTGCCCTTCCTCAACACCCTGCAGGCCTCTACACCTAAATGGGAAACTCAGTTTTCCTAATCCTATGGGCCTTAGTCCTAGCCCTAGTATGGGATTCAAACACTTGTGCTGCAATAGGGATTTCCAAAGGCCCACTTTCTACACATTGTTTAACACTGCACATCCTTTTTGCACATGCTGAGCAACTTCCAAGCATTGGCAGCTTCACGGGAATGGTGGTTTCATTAATTGTAACCCTCACTCTCACCTTCACACCCTAAAACCGCAACGCTAACCACAAAACCGTAACCCTAAAACCCTCACCATTTCTGTGAACCTGACCGAGCTCCAGCCCTAGCCCTGGTCCCAACTGCCAGGTGGAGCCTTCCCAGAGATGCTTAACTGACTCTCCTAGTCACAGTGTGGTGCTCACACAAAACAGTCAAACAAATACAGACAGACAGACCTTTTGCATGATGGGGGATGATCTTGCTCGATTTCTGCAGCCTTTCAATGATCTTGTAGACAACAATACAGAGCAATGCAGAACAACCTTGTGACCTGAGGTTCCTCCTTCACCCATTCAAAAGCCAGACTTTTTCCTTGTAAAATGTTCTTTATTGAACAAACATCACGAAGCAGGGACCTTCTGAAAGCAAGCACCCCTCGCCTCTGCTGTAATTGGACTGGTCCCGCAGTTGGGCTGCCCTCCTCTGTGGTGATGCACGATGAGGGCAAATGCTGCGCTCCTCTCACCTGACCTGGAGAAGCGCCACTGCCTAAGGCTGGGCAGGAGGCAAGCATCTCCACTTCCCAGGCTTGGTCCAGGTCTGCATTCTGATTCTGATTCCTGGGGATTCCAGCCAGCAGTCCTTGAGAATGAGCGCCCAAAGCAGCCACGGTTCCACTGACACCAGCCTTCCTTTGTAAGAGACCTGCACGCGCACTGGTTCCTGCAACCATCGCAATGTTTTTGTACCTTGAATCTGTGGACATTTTGGCCTGTGCAACAGCACACTTGCCAGAGCATGTCTACAACACTCAGTGCATGTCACACACTGTTACCCAGGGAAAGCATGCCACTTTTAATAGTCAACAGTTAAGCAGAAAGGTAGGTGTCAGTAACGGTCTTTTCAGTGCATATCCATTTTCCTAGGATAGCTGAGCATTATTGGAACTAAGACTGTTTTTTCAGCTGAACAATCTCTGTTGCACTAGTGTTACACTCTTACAAACATTTTGAATTTCTGTATGATTTCAGGGGCACTCTTTGGGTCAAGGCCTCAGCAAGGTTACATAGAATTCAAGTGCAGAGAATCATACATTTTATAACATTACTATCTCGTATAAAAAAGTTCAGATGTCCAATTATTTGTCACTTCACATTCTGCTTGTGCAGACAATTTGATCTTAGTCTGTAAAGCACTCTGTAAAAGTGCATGTTATACATACATATGAGAAGTCATACATTCTAAGCTTCAATAAAAAGAATTATGTAGCAAGTATGTGAGAGAGAGAGAGATCACCTGAACCCCTAACCGTTCCTCTTTATCCACAACTGCTTGTAAGTGCAGGATAAATCCAAAAGGGATGCATTCTGCACTGCCTCCACCAGATGGCAGCAGAGCTCTACCATGGCAGAGCTTGCTCAAACAGCTTCCCTCCATCTCTGCCAAGCCTTTCCTATTTTGACTGTCGTGGCCCCGCGTTACCCCACCCCGGCAGCAAATGCTAGTGGGGCGCGGCTTGGGAGCTGGGCTGTCGCCCCTGGGCCAGCTGACCAAGGGTGTGGGGGAGCAGAGGCTGGGGAACTCCTCGCTCCCCTCTGGGGTCCCGTGCTGCCACCCGTGCCCAGGAGCACCGCGAAGGCCTGTGCATTGTGCCTTGTCTCAAGGGAGAGCCTTTGTGTCTGGCCAAGGCTAGGGTTGGCTTTACTATTTTCTTGCTTGAAGCCTGGGGTTTTGGGAACTTGGCTGGCTGTAAACTGTATTTTTGCTGCTGTCCAACTCCCCTCTCCCTTCCCTCCTTTCCCCTATTTTATTCCTTTTTGCCTGTATGGTTTTCGTACTCCACCCCTATGTTTCATCCTTTTAAGTAAACATGTCTGTTCCACAGCCTGGGCTGCCATGTGCTAAATCTAGTATCTGGTCCAGGTAGCTTGACTGGGGAATTGCTTTGTGGGATTCTGGCCAGTTGGCTAGGGGAATGTGGAATCCCTGATGGCTTTCCATGACAGTGGACAATCTTGTTTTTTGCAATATGGAGCCCTCATTGCTGTAAAATTGAGCTCGAAGCATTATTTACCGTGGAGGATCATGCAAATCATAGTGTGCTTTATTATAGGCTCTGCTGGAAGCAAGCAAGCTTGGCAACAGTGGCAGCTGATCATAAGTCCCCTTTCGCCGCCTGCAGGCTCAAGACGGTTCCCTCTCACTCTGGCTGAGCAGCCAGGTGGACCATCACGTTGGTGGGGTCCCTGGTCCAGCTTCCTTGTTTCCAAGTGCTATGAAAAGTTGCCAGAATATGGCCCACCCCTCTCCTCTTTATCCCCATCTGGAGGTTGCCTACTGCCGCCGCCACCACACCTGTGTGCAGCACATTCCTACAGGTATGGCTACCGTGCTTTGAGACCCCACTGGCAAATGCTGGGTTCTGTGCAGGAAGCTCTTTCAAATTTGTCTGTTTGCACACATGCCCCCAGATATCAACGAAGTATAGAGAAGAGAGGAAAACATCCCGCATTCAAATTGACAGTGGAAAGAAAAGAACATGTCTTCTATGAAGGCTGTATTTTGAAAGTGTCATTTCTCTTTCGGGTTAGAAAAAAAGCAAGAAAGATTTCTGACCAATTGATATTTAACAATTTTAAAATACATTTTAGTCCATGTACATTACTGTTTGCTTTTAAAAAAGGAAGTGTAAGTATGTGTGTGTTTGAACACTTTTCCAAAAAAGAAAAACATGAATGCACAGACATGACATTTGTTTGGCACTGTTATGAGCATTTAAAAAAACATTAATATTGATCATGTTTTATACAAAACTGTAAACTATTTTCAAGTTTTTTTAAAACATTAGCTCATTGTCATCTTCCAAAAACTGTCACTGTTAAAGTAACAGGATCGCTGAAAGAAAAACCAACATATTTATTAAAGGAGACAGTTTTTGAAAGGACGCATTAGGTGACTGGTGAAGCTCCACGTCCTGCCACAGCTGCTTCCCTTCTGCAGAATGAGGGTTCTCGATGGCTGTCCAGTCGCAGAAGTGGCTGCATGGGGACAGGAGGTGTGGGCTCACCAGCCACGCTGTCACACCTGTAGACAAAGATGGCTCTTTAGGTTATTTCATTTCTTAGGTTTTTTCTTTTGTTTTTCTTGCCTTTTTATTAAAAAAAACTACATCTAAATCACTTTGCTAGAAACATTATTTCCTTTTCTGTTTTGTACACTTTTAAGCAGAATCTGCTTTTGTGGGGGAGGGGGGAGAGACAAAGATCAAGGGCTTATTTCATGCAGAAAAATGCAAATCAAAGAAAGATAATAAAAACAGGTGTTTTTCCTTTTTTTTCCTTTTTTTTTGTGGGGGACACTGTACAGGATGCAGAGTAGCCACTCAGAGGAGGTTAGAGACCATTCACAGCAGTTCATTCTGTAACACATGCTCATTTGACAATGGGGATCCTCTGCCTGTTCCTTGTTTAATTCCATTCCATATCTCCCAAGTAAAAAACATTGCCTCTTTGTTAGAGGCATATGCTTTTGAATCAGCTTTCGAACAAGGCCAGATCCTCCCCGGGTCAAGGAATAACTTCTCTGTCTGTTCACGGAATAATCTGCCATTGTGCCACCCGGCTCACCTTTCAGCGAAACTGTGTATGTCTGCCAATGCAGCACTGCTTCCCTTTACGCTAAATTCTCATCCTCTGGAGAGAACTCACCTGATTTATGATGAAATGACGTATACAGTGCTGTGATGTATCAAGCAGCAACCGATGTTACACACACGCACATGAGAAATCGCCACCAGCACATCTGGCATCCTCTTGCTCTGGCCCTGAAACTGACCTGAGTTCACAATCTGCTAAGAAGGGATGACTCAGCTGACCAAAACCCTTCTTAGAAAGTGTGCCTTACAACACACCTGCTGGCACTCCAGTGGGATAGGCTGCTGATGCCATATTGAATGCAAGAGAACAAGCACCTAACAGACGAGATCATAACAGACATTTATAGAAATATAGAAAACTTAACATTTCACAGACCCATTCCTGTTTATGCTTGGCCCACAGAAGATGGCACACGCTCGGGCTCTTTCTCCTGAAGCACACTGCTGCCCTGAGTTCAGCAGCAGAAGGGACTGGACTCGCTATGCCTTTGCAGAGCACACTGACACAGGACAGCCACACGCAGATGAGCTTTGGGATGGCACGCTGCAAAGACTGGGACTCCAAACCCAGAAGGCCACTTTCCTCTTGTGTAACAAGACTGCACCCATCCATACTCTTCTCTTTCCTAAATACGGAAGGTGCCAGATCCCTGCTGTCCTTTGCAGTATTCCAGTTTGGGCAAAGGATCATAATTTCAAAGGGGGCCAAGCAAAAACATCTTAAAAAATGCTGCCTTTGGTATCTTATCCCTTGTGTCCAGCATGCAAAAGCTTTTTCTGCAGCTCTTGATTGCCATGTCATGATAACCCCATGGTGGAATCACTCAGAAGTCCATCCCCTTCATTACTGTAAACTGCAAAGTAGAATCTCCAGTTAGTACAAATACCTATGCTGTCAATATTACAAATTACAAAGTGGCCCACACCACCTTGCTTGGCGCTGGGCTAAGCTTGATAACTGTCCTTTCAGGCAGGACAGGAGAGGATGAATAGGCAGGCAAGTGTTTGCAATGGGATAGTGTAGTTTGTGATGCCTCGCGAGGATCCGAGGCCTTTCTGGGGTCCTTCATGACCAGGGACAGAGCTGCCCATTTCATCACCAGGGAAGGGCACTGGCATGTTCAGCCTGAACACAGTCCGGGTTCTCTCATCCTGCAACCTTTCTGCCCCTCTCCCCTTTGGGCTGGCTGAACAATGCCACTTTCTGTTCTTCCATACACTTCCTTGCCATTCCAGTTCATGCGCAGCAGTCCCCGGCAGCGACACGGTGCTAAGGAAGGGCGAGGGAACCTGCTGATCTCTTGGTGCACTTGCAGGCTGCTGTGGGGCAAACATTAATCTGACAAATGGACAAGTTGTAGGCAGAGTCTGCTTAGCCACACAACTTTCCAATGAGTTCACCTGTGCCTCTTACACATTGAAAATATGTTCACATCGAGTAGAAAAATATACTAAAATCTTGTCCTGAATCTCGTTCCACTTCAGTCTGCAGCCTACCATCTCATGTCACCGCTACCACAGCCAATTCAATAAAATAGGAGCTTTGTCAACCATGTGGCAGAAAAGTCACCAGATGCTTTGCAGATAATGGTGCCAGCTGGGACACCGGAATCTGCCCCAGATGTGGCCCAGAAGCCAACAGTGATCACAGCAGTGCATTTTTGGTATGCCATGTCACCAACAAAATGAGGCATGATGAAAAGAACGGGAGGGGAGGTCTGCTCACCCTCACCTCCTCGAAAAGGGAAGACATGGGACCCCTTCCGGAGGCCTTGCCCCTCCCCCCCCACCAGGTCACATCATGTGCACCAGCACCTGCTGGGTTCCAAAGAGCCCCACTCTGTCTCACTGGGCACCACTGGTGACCCAGCACTGGTGGCTGGTTGGGGGGACTCTCGTCCCACTCGAGGTAGGCAAGTGCCCTTTGTCATACCTTGGGAGGGGTCTCCATGGGCTTCCTACCTCTTTCCCCAAGCATTTCTTTTTTCTTTTTGTGTTCTTGAAGCAAATGAACACTGGTCCAACGGATTATCTATGGATAAAGTTATTTAAATATCCTGAAGCTTTTCTACTAGGTCAAAGGGAATTTCAGGTTTATATTAGTTCCTTTGAACTCTGAGATGGTCAACTATTTCCAATTTTAAAATATAAGTATTCGATGTTAACATCTTCATATATGAACAAGGACAAAATTGTTGAGCCAGAAAATGGGAGTGCATGAAGAGCCAGGTGGCGGTGATGTACGAGTTTGTGTGTTGAGGAGGCACATAAGCCAAGACTGATGTTCACAGATGTTGTATCTGATAATGGCACCACTTTGGGGTTTTTGAAAGGAACATCAATGAAGAAGTAGATTCTTTCCTGGTCGAGGCTTGGATGGAATTACTTCCATGTTCTTAAATGTGACCTTTCTCTGCTATTGCAGCTGTGGAACCGTTCACTTCTAACTTCTTGGTAGTGCTGCCTGCTAATGCCCTAATCAACAAAAGTCTGGTCGCCACGCCACTCAACCTCAAGGTTCTCCCGGCTTATTTGAGCATTTATTTGGAATACAGTTCATCTAGATTGGACATGGGAACAGTTCAAGGATGCTCCTTACAAATTCATCATTTTACTAATCTGGTCTGGTGGACATACGAAATATGTATGAAACCTGCCAGAGTAAGTACTGGATGAGGGAGGCACAAATTGTCAGGACTTTTTGGGATGCAGATTGCCGAGTGCTGGCTCCGAGATCACAGCCAGAAGTTGCATTCTGGGCTTCTGAGGTTCCCTACACACAGACTGCATAATGCTGGCATTAAGAGAACAGCTCAGAGGGTTGCACAAGCAGCAGCCACAGAAGTGCTCCTGGGCTGAGCTACCGTAAGAGGGCTTGTTCCCCACTCTGCATCGGTTTTTGAGAGGCATCTCTGGATTCACTGCTCACTCAGGACTGCTCTTTGCAGAGTTGCTGTGAGAGCAAAAGGGGGCTCGACTGGGGCGTATTGGTGCGGTGACATGAGAACAGGGAAAGTCTTCCACTGCAACTAACTCCAATCTCCCTGGTAAAAATCTATGCCCGATTCTAAAACAGGAATAGTCCTATAGGCTGCCGTGCTACTTGCTCCACAAATGGAAACATACTTGCAGCCCATCCGGCACAGGGTATCAACCCAATCCTTGGGTTATCCCACACTTGGGGTGAAATTGGAAGATATTGGCTCTTTCTGGAGCCTGTGTCCTTTCTGTGTCCGATGTTCACCTTCATGGCAAGACTTGGCACCAGCACGCCCTGAAGAGGAACTGCCCTGGCAGGCTATAATTATTCCTTCTTACTCAGTGTGGAAGAAGCAGGCAGAACTGCACCCATGAGACGGGATGCCCACCCAATCCAGCCATATGATGGTGGCACAGCACACATCTCCACCCATCACTTCGGCTTTTTTCTCAAAACTGAATCCTGCAGATTCTGCAGTGAAAATATGAAGCTTTGCCTCCTCAGCCATTCTCCTTAATAGCTACTTGCTGGGTTTATGTCAGTAATGTCATACGATAAACCATAACTGAAATAAAACCCAAGGAAAGGCTGCATACAATCTGCAGCAACAAACTCCATCCCACTGTCGCAAGTTGGTGCTCCAGAGGAATGAGAGCTCAGCCATATTCTGAGTCAGGTCTTGGGTCCATCTGGCTCGGCACCACCTGAACTGACTGGCAAGCTCTCTAGGTTTTCAAGCAGAAAGGGAGAGGAAGCCAGGGGCTGAGCCTTAGAGACAACTTGCCTGCAGAGTAAGGGCTGTACCACTGAGCAATAGCCCCCCCATTTGGCTACCCATCCAAACCGTTCAGACTCTCATACCAGAATGCTTTCCCCCATTTCGCCCGAGAGGCCAACTCCAATTCACCAGATGCACTCTTTGACATGCCAGTGTCATCCAAGGCACCACCAGTCCCTGGCTTTATTCTTTCCTTATGTTACTTATCATTCTCAAATCTCTCTTCTGTTACCAGGCTTCCCTTAAATTGCCCAGCTTCTGAGAAGTTCCTGGGCTGTGCTACTGTCCATGGGGGCAAAGCTCAGCCAAAACTGTCCCCTCAATGATTTGCAAAATGTAGGCTGGCTCCATGCTGGTACAGATGCCCCAAGCCCAAGAAGCCTCCACGTAGTCCTCAGCTTCAATTTACTAAATATGGACAGGCAGTTTTCTGGCCTCCAAAAGCCTAACATGGTCGTCACACACAGCTGCATTTCCTCTCTCCCTAGCCTTTGATTTGCATGCTTCTTTACCTACATCCCCCACCCTCCTGAGGAAGAGGTGGGTATGGAGGGGTTGAGGGATTGATAAGATGGTATTCCCAGTTCATAAAAGTCCCTGAGTTGTGGCCCTATTTTGTGCCAGAAGAAAAAAATGGAGCACACACGGAGATTGCACTGTCCTGAGATTTCTGGCACTTCCTTCTCTTCTTCTCCCGTGCCATTCCTTAAAAAGGAATTACGGAGACTGCACATCCTCGCGTTGGCCAGGATGACCAAGCCACAGAGCTGGGGCGGGCGGCCGGCCTCTGCTCCGAGGCTGTGGAGTGGCACAAACCCGTGCTGCCCTCTCACGCCAAGGCACTCCGCTCTCCCACTTGCCACCGCTCCAAGCGTCCCGGGACAGCACAGGCAGGAGTGGCACGACCATGTGGCACGTCTTCAGGAGGCCTGCACGAGAAGGCAAGAATGTCTGGAAAAGATGACTAAAATTCGGGGAGTGGCTGAGAGGAAAGGGCAATAAGCCTTCGGGCTTGCTTGGCAAGAGACTTCAGGTGATGGAGGACTGAGGTGGAAACGGGTGATGCCGAATCAAGCTCTTGCCAGATGTGATGTGCAGGAAGCCCTGGCTAAGTCCCTCAAGATGGTGACAGCCACGTGAATCCTGGACTGAAGCTCTGGAGGACAGGGGCAGGGCAGGGCTGGGCTGGGCGCCGGGGAAGCTCAGTGCAGCATGCGGCCAGCGAGAAGGCATGAGACTGGCAGCCTGGGGGTGCAGCAAGACCTGCTGCCCAGGCAATGGCAGGGAGCCGGGCATGGGCTCCCCCTTTCTTTGCTTGTCTTAAAGCACAAGCTTCCTGGGTTGCAACAAATGCAGAGTCGGTGAAACAAAATGAAACGTCTTGGCACATCCAAAGCCCAAGTGGAAACTCCTCACAGAGTGGGGGGTGGTGTGTGTGTGTGTGTGTGTGTTTGCATGAGAGAGGGCATGCTGCGAGGGCCTGCAACTTGGTCAAATATGGAGTGTGTAAAGCGTGCCTGTGTGGTAGCTCTTAGAAGCACATGTCACAGGCATGAATGCTGATGAACTCCTTCTCAGAGACCTCCAGCCAGAATTATGCCACACTGCCAGTGTGCAAAGAGCATCAAAGAAGCGGCCGAATGCTACTGCCGAATGCTGCACTCGCATCAGTTGCCATGTGCCCCCTTGCCCAGCTGGAAGGCACACCCCACCGATGGAGCCCAGGAAAGGTCTGGCCAAGGAGAGAGAGCTATCTGCGCACACGGGTCCCCAAAAGACAGAAAGCAGTACCTCTGCCTTGGTGAAGGTCAAGCGCCACCTGCCAAGGTGGAGGATCTTTCAAAGCAGTGCGAGATTCTGGGATGGATGTAATTAATAAATGCTGTTCTTTTGTTTCCAGAGTATCATTAGCCATGAATTATGTTGTGCATGCCATCTGCAGCTGTTAGTTGAGAAGGCTGACTACCCATTGGCTTTTGAGTTGCTGTCAGTTCTAAGCTTTGGGCACTGTGAAAACAGTGTGGGACAAAAGATCATGCTGAAGCCAGAAAAAGGCAAATGCGTGTCAAATGGACAGCACAACTGGGATACGCATTGTGCATTTCTGAACTGCGCTCCCACATGGCGTTTGCTGTGTGTAGTAACATGGGACTTCTTAGGCCAGTCTCTCCAAAGCATGTGAAGACGTTTCTGATGACTCACTCCAGCCTTCTGAGCTCACAGCGCAGCAGCCGGGAATGCTTCCACCTTCCCGCTGACCGGGCAGGCTTCCTACATGCTTTTAAGGAGGCCTTGCATCCTCCTCCCAGGGAATGAAGGAAGCAGCCTTTCGACATACCTGCTACCTGCCTTATACAGGGCGAGAAGGGCCGTCGGGGCATCAGCACTCCTCCAGCGTTCTCCTGCTGGAGAAATGCTTTGGAGGGTGTGCAGTGCAGAGTCGCCCCAGGCATCACTGCCTGCAGAGCCCACTTTGCCTGCTTGGCTCACGCCAAGAGGCAGAAAGAACTCCCCTTCCATGTGCTAACTAAGAGCCTCTGCCCCCACCAGCAGAGGAAAACTCCACAGCACGGTCCCAGCCCTCCGGTCCATGGGGCACCGTGTGACGGAAACCGCACATCGCCCTGGCCGCCCCCGTCTCATCTGTCGCACTGAGCTGCCTGCACCTCCCTGAGCGAGGGATTCTCCCCTACGTTCCTGGCACTTAGCACAACACACACACAGGACTCCCCACTGCTACCAGTTATCCATCACAGATACTCTCCTTCAGGAAACAACACTGAAAATCCCCCCACCCCATCCCACACCAAAGGAAACATGTTTGCACACATTCCCGAACATTCATACTAGGAAAAAAGATCCCAAACTCTGAAGGCTAGAAAAGGAAGTCTGAAAACATGCCTTTGACTCTGATTGGGGCACCACCCTCCCCGCTGCTCCCCTCCCACAAGTAATTCCCCATTTCTGCCTCAAGGGTTGCAAAATAAATATTTCATTGTTTTTAGACAGATAAATGTGTATGCATGAATCCGAAAGAAAGCAAAGAAAAGAAGTGCATGCAGTGTGACTATGCAGTTCTGTCGGTCAAAGTAAGAACTTGGAGAGGGGAAGAGAAAGTAAGAGCGAGATAAAAATGACCCCAAGAATAGGAACTGAGACATCTCTCAGCAAACAGATCAAAAGGCCAGGCGCTTGCCAGCCATCCCACAGTTCATGGATGCGGGTCCACCCATTAGAACGTGTGGTTTTTCAAAAGAATACAGGCCCCACGCCCCTTCACCAACGTGGTGAAGTACTCCCAGCCAGGAACTCCAAGAAAAAACTAGCAAATGAAGAGGGGGGAGGGGGGAAGGGAGACCAGCTGGGCCCCTGCTTACACCTGGAGGCCAGCCACCCCCCCACTCCACAAACCCACATTGCCCCCACCCACAATCTGTGTGCACGTAACATGATAAAAAGAGAAGAGACGCTTAGGAGAAACGTAAACCAAAGGTGAGGTGGAGTGAGAACTGAGAAGTTGTCATGATTAGGGGGGAAAAAACCCAAACCCCAAAGACTGCAGCACTCTGGTGGTGGCGTTGCTGTCATAGTCTGAGTGTCCTTCCTTCCTTCTTCCATGGCTGGCAGGCGTCAATTTACATAGTATAGCCAGTACACCAGGTTGAAGAATCCAAAGGTGATGGGGAAAATGATCCGTGACCACTTGTCAATGGTGCTGACATCTGCCAGGTCCGGAATTTTGAGCTTCAGCTTGGAAGAGCGCCGGCGGAGGCGGCAGTTCGCTCGGTTGCGGGCGGCAGCAGAGGCAGCGGCAGCATGGTGGGCCAGTGGGACATGGCGGTCTAAGGTGGGGTGGTGTCCAAATCCATCTCGGGAGGCCAGTGGCTTGCGGAACTGGATTCCTGATGCTTCAAAAGACATGACAGAGTTTCGAGAATCTCCCATTGTGCTCATCATGTCCGTGGCCAGCAACTCATTGTTCATTTCCAGTGTGCTCAGAAGGACATTCCCGTAAGGGTCAACCTGGAAAGCAGAAGAGGAATTGCGGAGCACGCATGAAACCAGTGCAACTAGTGCTCCCTGGGCAAACACTCTGCACCAATTGCTCTTTATTGCTCTGCACCAATAAATAACCAGTCTCTTGGGGCCAGAGCGCCAAGAGCGCTCGGAGGGGGTGTCCAGTAGGTCCCCAGGCTCTGGTGGAGATGCGGCGTGGCCTTGGGCAGGGTATCCCAGGTGAGGGCATCTAGCACTGCCAATCGCTCCTCTTCTACTGGGAACTGAAAGCAAAATCCCCCTGGATTCCAGAGGGTGGATGTTCTCAGAGTGCATGCATCCCACTCTGTCGCCTTCATCTTTATATTTTATAAAAAAACAAACAAATAAGGGTGCCACATAGATGACTAGGCAGCACTGCTTTGTTATTTTTTCTTTTTATAAGATGCAAATACAAAATCATATAATAAAGAAAAAAGAACTCAATAAACAAAATTTAACAAGCAGAAATCACCCTTAGTGCACCCCTCCACCAGGACCACGGCTGCCTAGTATTTTTTTTTCTTCATTTTCCACTCTTTCCACGGTCATGTCTTCCATCCAAAATTGCAAAATTGCAAATCATCCTTTGAGGGTTTATTACCCTCCCCTTTTATTAATAAATGTTCAATAAACATACCCCATATACAGTGGTACCTTGGTTCATGAACTTAATCCGTTCCAGGACTCTGGTCATGACCCAAACTGGTCATGAGCCAAGTCAAATTTCCCCATAAAGTTCAATGAAAATAAGGTTAATCCGTTCTGCAACTATTTATTTAAATCAGAAAAATGTGAAGCAAAGTGACAAAGAACAACAAAGATCGCGGCCATCTCCCCCTCACCCCAAGCACGGCCATCTCCCCGTCCCCACCGGCACGACCACGGGCGCGCCCATCAGTCCTGCACGTGCCCGTCATCCCGGCGCGCTGGGGGGGCGTAGATGGGCACAACTGTGGGCGCACTGCGTGGGGCGATGGCTGAGATCGTGGGCACGCTCGTGCGAGAAAGACGGGCACGATCTCAGCCATCTCCCCTCCACCCCAGCATGATCGTGGCCATCTCCCCACTCAGGCCACCCAATGCGGAGTTCGCGACCCGAGTCAAAATTTTTATGAAATTTTTGTTCACGACCCGATTTGGTCATGAACTGAGGTGTTTGTGAACCAAGGTACCACTGTATTATTAAAATCATTCTTCTTTACCAATCTTTTCTTCACCTTTATCTCACAGGTCAACTTGTCATTAACTGCTATATTTCAAACTTTTTATACCAGTCAAATAATTGGGATCCTGCTTCTCCTTCCAGTTTTTTGCTATTAACATTTATGCTGCAGATACCACATTTATTATTAATTTTTTAATCAGGCAGCATTGTCCTCTCCCTTTTCCTGACCCCTCATAGTCTCTAACCTTTTTCCAAAAGTTGAGCAAGTGGTAGGAAAATATCTGGCAGAGAAAGTGGGTTTGCAAAATATCAGGCGAAGAAAGGTTACGCCCCTTTCCTTCCAAAAGCACATGCAGATGCAGCACATTATATGGGTGTGGGTGAAGCAAGCAGCTCTGCAAAGACGACAGTGACAAACCTGGTCTCTCACCCTCTTCTCCTCATATCGGTGCCTCTCGCTATTTGCCTTGTTGATTCGTTCGCTCTGCTTTTTCTGCTGCCGGGGGCCTCGTCCAAAGAAAATGTAATTGACAAACGCATACTCCAGGAGTGCCAGGAACACAAAAACAAAGCAGCCCATGAGATAAACATCGATGGCTTTGACATAAGGGATCTTGGGCAGGGTCTCCCGCAGGTGGGTGTTGATAGTTGTCATTGTGAGCACAGTGGTAACTCCTGCATAGAGAGAATGCCTGCTTGGTTATTTTGCAAGGATCATGCAACAAAGGTTTGTTCTGCAGTGCTGCCAATCAGGCAAAGCAAGAAATAGTCACCGCTGTGAAGACGGGCCTTTCAGCAGGGGTCCTTACATACCACTGACTGCCTGACTGATTGAATTACTGCTTTCCAAAATAGTAGGTGCTATGGGACAAAAAGTGTTGAACTGTTCACAAGTAATGCTGAGGTTTGCCTTGCATTTAGACAGCTAGATAAATTGTTAACATTCAGTTCAAACATGTTAGAAATCCAATTAAAAATTTCCAGGACTCATTTCTAAGGACAGATGTTCACTCATAGTCTAAAAAATATTAGGGTAAACATTAGCAACATTTGTTTTAAATAGTCTTATTTATTTGTGATTTTTTTAAAAAATCAAAGATGAATGACTCCTCACACAGTTTCCTGAAAACCATTACTTATCCAGATTCTTTTACTTTTTGTCCAGTTCCGTAAATGTTTTGACCAAGCAGAGCCACCCTGATTTGTTCCAACAAAATTCATCAACAGTGTAAAGATGCTCACATCCCCCTCCCGCAAGAACTGTCACGAAATCATTCAAAATCTTACACATTTCACCTTAAGGTGAAATCCAGCAACAACATTAAAAAAGGCAGAAGAAAAGCTTCTAGCAGAAATAACAGCAATATAGGCATCAGTTATTTTTTATCAGCAGATAGGAAAGTTGTGGCATACGGAGGAATTGCTTGGAGCAGTTCAATGCAGAGGTTCCTCTTAAGCTGAAAGCAAGTTTGCACCTTCCTCATGGGGCAAAAGCTTTAAAAGCAGCAACAATTATCCACTGCAATGCCTAAAAGTCTCTCTTACACATTGGGCAATGCACACCCTCAAATGCTTCCTAGCTTCAGAGCACAAAAGATCATTGCAAAATGTACACTAATGAAGCAGAACATTCTCAGATCCATCTTCACAGTTCCAAAGAGACAGTTTCGAATCTTGGAAGGAAGAATCATCATCATCATCATCATCATCATCATCATCATCAAAAGCCAGGGAACTTTGCTTCTCTACAGTTTCATGAACAACTAGCTCTTCCTCTTGAGAACCCTAACAGAATTTACAACTTTTGCTGCACTGGCTTCACATTCCAGACTAACCATCATAAACATAGAAACACAGAAACAGAGTCAGAAGGGGCCTCCCAGGCCATCTAGTCTGACCCCCGGCTCCAGCTGGCTCCACTCACGACATGCCCACCATGTGCATGTTTTCTTGACTGGACACTGAATTTTCTCATGCATAGTGAAATTCCTCCTTTATCTGTGTCAGGATGGACAATTAGATAACAGGAGATGGGCAAATAAAAGCAGAAGGTCCCAAGGAGGTCTGGTTCTCAGAAGATCTAGCTGTCCGCACCATGTCCAGGGAGGCCTGGGAAGAAAAAGCCTTCTCTGCCTAAGACTCTGAGAGCAACCAGTGGGCAGACAAGGGTGGCCCAGGCATCCTGGCGGTTTGAGCCAGTATGGGGCAGTTTCCCGCATTCAGCACTACAGCCTATCGCAGAGTTACACTGTGGGATACAGGAACCACGATGAAGCCAAGCTGGGCACTTAATTATACAAATTTGCATGTCATTAACACAATCTAATCCAATTGTTGGCATAAGTGCTGCCCAGCTCTGGCATACCGTCATCCTCAGCATAACTGGAAGGAGCAACAGGAGATGCTCAGGCACTTTGTGCAAAAGCACTGCTTGATGACCTTTCCGAGCAACAGCCTCGTCTCTTCCTGTCTGTGAGGCGGCCACAGAAAAAGACGTACCTAGCGCAACCCGGGCTGCAGAGGCATCATAATTGATCCAGAAGGAGACCCAGGAGAGGATGGTGATGAGTACGGAAGGCATGTAAGTCTGCAGGATGAAGTATCCAATGTTTCTTTTAATCCGGAAACTGAGGGACAATCGAAGGTATGACCCTGTCAGTTAGAGGATAATAAAGCAAGAGATTTAGGAAAAGGGACAAGTTCAAATCATTCTTTCCAGGAATATCTGGTGTGTGGCTTCTGGCAACACAAAGCCCAGTGGAGGCTGCTTCTGCATTAACGTCCCCCCATCCCCCATGGAGCCCTCGTGTTGCTTTTGGCTCTCTCTCCAAATAAACGTCTTTCCCACAAAATCATTTGCCTGGAAACCAAGTAACTGAGGAACAGCAATAATCCCAAATTAAAGTTCGTTAACAATTGCTAATACAAAGTGATGAAATTATACAGGATAGGACACCTGTATAAATGATTGAATCAGATAAATGATTCAACAATAAATTCCTATTTAAAAATAAAAACCAATTCATTTAATTGACAGAAGACACTACTTGCTGGTTTAACACGCAGAGACACTGCAAGCAAAGCCGTGACCCCGCGTTCTAGCTCGAACCAGTGCAAGTGAGGTGATGTGACTGGCAGAGGGTCCTCATGGGGCCAAGGATGAACGATGTGGAGATGTGCAGTGCAGCTTTGGCGAAGCAATACCCAGCAGGGCTCCCCGCCCAGGGAACTAAACTTTGGCTGAGCTGAACATTAATATAGGCGATGAAGCCTTACTGCTTGGAGACAAGGACCATATGGTTTGAAGTCATTTATACCTGATTCAGAAATACCAGCCAACATTTATATCTGGAATATTAATATGAGTGCGGCAGTGTGACTGGGTGTCCCACAACAGCTGGGGGTTGGACCCAGTGGCCTTCATGGCATCTTCCAACTCTGCTATTCAACAATTCTAGGATAAAATTATTCTCTGGCCACTGTTCCTGCAGTTTTCGCTTTCACTTGGCTAATTGCTTGGCCTCCACAAGTCTAGGAAATCCCTTTCATGGGTATCCTTATAGCTCATGATCAGAAGAGATCCCAGACAGCAGACAAAGCTCTCGATCCGTCCTAGAGTGCTGAGAGCCAAGCCAGGGGCAATGTTAATCACATGTTTAATATTTACTGATTTAAGAAAGGTTTGCTGCACTTCTCCCCACCCAAAATGACTTACAGAATGTAAAAATAAATAAGGTACTTGAAACCTAGTATAAATAAGGTAAAAATAGCTGCAACCCTCCACCAATTAATCATCAGTAATAAAATCAAGAACAGCTAATGTGTTGATGGTGTCACTTGCTGGCAGAAAACAGAGAAACTGGAGGATGACCGAACTTCTTTGGGCGAGGAGCACTGCCAGTCCCAAGCCAAGCCTCCGCAGGCAGCGGCTCTCACCGGAGCAGCGCAGCCACTGACGGGGAGCTCATGTGGGCGCGGGGGCCCCCCGGACACTCAGGGCCTCAGCGTTTGCGGCCGAGAGGCATTCACCAGCACGCTGGCAGTGCCTGATGCCTCCAGCCAGGACGCCGCTCTGCCAAATTCTGGCAGAAGCATCTGCAGGAGCTGCAGCTTCCACGTGGCTCCCGGGGCAGCCTGCACGGAGTGTGCGGCAGCAGGCTGGGCGAGGCACGCAGGCATCCGAGGCTGTGGCTTCACAAGCCGGTACACCCTTGGGTGGCATACACAGAAGCGCAGCACGAGAGGGATCGCTTCTGCTCTAGCCGGTTCAGTCGGACCTCCTTGGGCACTAGCGGAGCTGAGCTGGACCCCTAATGAAAGGAGAAGCTTTGGGGAAATGATCTCCTGGGAGAGGTCAGATTGCCCTTCCCGCTGTGCCATGGCAGCCCAGACTGCTGCTCACATAACCCAGCAGCACGAGCACGATAAAAACACACAGCACTGATGCTGGGCCTGGTTTGCTCCTGCTGGGGGTCTGTGTCCTGGCACAGAAGGGCCTGGGACACCCCAATCTTTACTTAAGTCAAGAAAATGGCTTTTTAAGTGTGAGTTTTAGACCATTCCATTGATTCATAAGCATTCAAACTGCTAAATCATAGCAGTTGATTTGAAAGGAGCCTCTGATTAATCAAGTAGCAAGTTGTTAAAATGCAGTTGTTTTTAATTTTCAGTATTTTCAAAACCATGGAAGTCCACTTAGAAGTGAGTGTGTGCTGCTGCTCCTTTCAGATGGTGCTTGTAAAAGTCAATATATTTTGGAACTATGTTGCAAATGTATGCAGGTTTAATAAAATGAAAAGCACACAATTTATAACCTGTTTCTACGAGCGGGTAAACATTTTTAAGTTTAAAAAATAATTTGACAATGCACAACTTATTACTAAGGAGTAAGGCTGCTACACCCATTTCCAAGGACATAATCTTCCAGCCATTCTGGAAGGCAAAAGGACTGGGGAGTGATGGGGGAGAGGCTGGCTTTCTCATGGATTTGCTTTGCTTGCATTCAGTCCCTCCTGCCAGGACTGTGGATGGTGAAGGGCATAGCTAGGCTCGGAGGGGTTGGTGCCCATGCAGTCGTGCCAGGAACATGGATACTTTGAGGCGTGGGAATGGGCAGTGCCCCTGAAGCGGCATCATGGCATGCCCAGGCTAAGCGGCTGTCCAGCCTCTACACGAGGAGGGTGAGCCGAGTCACTTCAGCCCTGTAGGAAGGTGGGAGGCGAGCCAGCCAGCCAGGCCATGGCTAGCAGCAGGTGCCACCCAGGGGATGGGCGGCAGTGGGGCGGGGGGACAGTCCTGGCCTGGGAAAGCTCAGTTACAGCTGGGCAACAGAGGGGGGGGGATGCCAGGCCATGGACGGGGCCTGCAGTGGAAGAAGGCGCTCTGAGCATCCCCTGCCGAAGTCTAGGAAGAAGCACAGCCAGCGACCAGGGCAGTCGAGTAACGTGTGCGAAGAACCAGGTTTCCACGGCCTCTCGGCCAAAAGCATTTCTGGCAGTGGGGGAAGTGGGTGCCCTGTCCCCCCTTTTCCAGGAGTATCAAGCCCAGAGGGAGTAGGGAAATGGTGACCCAGGGGATTGCCCCTCTGCCCCGTGCGGGAGCCCACCTGTGGTGAAGACCACTTCCCTGGTGACCAGTCTCTGCTCAATGATGGTGAACTGGGGCAGCTCCAGCACCTCTATCCCAGTCACGGCGGAGTCGTTTCCTTGCCAGAAGAAGACGATGTCGTCGACTGTGTAGCCATCTGGGTGAGAGAGGAGCACAGTCACAACTGGGCTGACAGGCTGCGGCGGCCCTTGAGCTGAGCGGGGCTCCAGCAGCCTCTGGGCAGGGCCTGGCCATCGCCAAGGCCGAGCTCAGCTGCTCTGTGCTGCCAGTCAGCCACGAGCCCGGTGCCTTCCGGATGGAAAGAGTGGGATGGTGGGAAGCCTCAGCATCTGCAGGACTTGCTGAAGGGAGACAGGTTTGCAGGGGCAAATCAACCCCCTGCCTGGGTCGTGGTGTCATTAAGCAGAGGCAACATGGCTGCTCAGTCTCTGGTCCAGCATGCAGGTGAGCAGGCACCGGGCAGGAAAGGAGCTTGCTGCACTAAAGATTGCCTGAGGGCAGAAACCCCTCGTACTTGGGCACTGCTGCAACTTTCCCCCTTCCCCTTGCAAATGGAAATTTAACAGGCAGCGGGGCAGGGCTGCGGAGGAAGGACCCAGTGCTTGGGCATGCAGGGGCTCCAGGATGGGGAATGAGCTGATCAGCTGGCTGTGATTTTGGCAGAAACAAAATTCCATCCAGATCTTGTTGCCTGCATGTTGAACCTTTTTAAAGGTCACTTTTGGATGTGGGCATTTCTTAAATTTCTTCTTTTAAGAAATGCAAAGGCATGACATACCACTGCCGCTGCCCACTGTTGATGCAAAGGTATGCTATACCAGTGCTGCTGCCCAAACACCACTGTGGCCATTGCTGCATTCTACTGTGGCTGAGGACTGGAGGGAAGGCTGAGGCCGGTCCCAGCAAGGGAAGCCTGCACCCCCCTGCCTTCCTTGCTCACATCCACACTTGATACGCACAGCTCTCAATCTCCAGGGTGCAGTTTTGCTGGTCAAGGGGGTATCTCCTCAGGTCCATCATGCAAGCAGCTGTGGTTGTGATTCTGGAAAAGAAAATAAAGGCAGAAAATTAGCATGCAGACTGTTGTTTCTATGACAACCAGAGAACGAGGCTGTGGCAACGGTGGGCAGGGAGGGTGCGGGAGCAGCTCTTCTCGGCATCAATGGCGTGGCTTAAATCACCATTCCTGACTCACTGCAGCCAGCCCGCACCTCTGCTACAAGGCGCTCGCTTCTCCAGGCACGGGGAGGCGGCAGGGGGTGGGGGTGTAGAGTGGGAGGAGAGAGGATGCTTGGTGGTGATGCAGGGGATGTCTGAAGGCAAGAAAACAGGTCTATAAATGAGAGAATGCACATAGCCAGGCCCCTTCGGGGACCTGAGGGAGCATCCGGATGCTTATGCAGCTTGTGGCATCGTTGGTAAGTTCAAAATAAACTTAGAAACAGCATCTAGTGGAGCATCTTGCTTAAAAGGTTCTCTATAATGTGCTTAAAATCCAAACAGAGACCTTGCCTACTGTGGCACATACAACTCACAAATCAGGAGACATATGTTACATAAGCAAGTTATATAATTCCCAATTCACCGACACAGAAGCACCAATTAGAAATTCATGAATACCAAATAATAAATTCATAAATACCAGTATGGCAAATACTTCTGCACCCATCGAGTGCAAAATTAGCACACCGAAAGGGGCCTGAGGTCAGTCTGCGGAGCCAGCCGCGCTCGGCAGCTGCCAGGTCATGCTGTGGCGGGGCTGTCCTGCGCAGCCTTGGGAGGCTGACCTGGCACGCAGCGCAGAGCCACGGCCACCTGCCCAGAGCCCTGGGGAGCACAGGAAGCACGGCAGCCGCATCCCCCGGCAGCATGGCCACCCCCTCAAGACGGCCTTTGCTGCGCTCGACCACACACACCACTCACTCCTCACTTGCCCACCCCATGGAATGGTGGCTGTTCCCGCATTCGCAGGACGCAAACACTGACGGGTGCGGTGAGTTGTCCGTAGCCTGGCAAGAAATGTGGTCCCCGCGTATGTTTCCATGGATGTGTATGCATGTGAGACTGGACCCCTGTGCTGCCTCCTGTTGCAGGGGTGTGTGCCAATCCGTGTGGCAGGGAAAGGGGGTCAGTGTCTCTGCAGACTTGCAGTAGGCATGCAAATATGCTTGATGAAACAGCGGGTTTTGCCACAGCTGTAGGATGAGGGATTTGCTTTTTCCGACCAAACAGCCAAACGCG
Organism: Varanus komodoensis; assembly: GCF_004798865.1. Taxonomy (NCBI): domain Eukaryota; kingdom Metazoa; phylum Chordata; class Lepidosauria; order Squamata; family Varanidae; genus Varanus; species Varanus komodoensis. Next base: position 29,756 of record NW_025336401.1, read on the forward strand.
GATCTGTAGGCTGAAAAACTGAGAAAACTGTCTTTTGTAGACATACAAGTGCAAAGGGCGCCACAGGGGCCTCCCTGATTGCCTGCATTGCAATGGGCTCACCTCTCTAGTTTGGCTTCTCTGCACGAGGGGAACAACTCCTGCACTGTGGGAACTAAAAACAACACCCCCCCCACTCCGGGCTGAGCTCATCTGCCTTTCTGTACATTCTAATAACCAGCGGCAAGGGGGAGCTGTGGTGGGGCTGCAGCCCAGCGGAACGGTGAGACAATGCCACTATTTAATTGTGCCGCAGGGCTTTTGTTCCAGTTGGCATGCTAAAAGCTGGCTGCGCCCAATCGAGGAGAAGCTGAGGAGAGGGCTGGAAAGCCTGGGCATCGCTCTCGAGGAGGAGGGCATCAGAAGAAAGCTCCGAAAACTGCCATGGCCAAGGGGTCATAAGTGAGCAAGGAACACCTGTGCAAAGAAGTCCTCCCTTCATGGGCGGGCGCTGCTGGAGGGAGGGAGGGAGGGAGGCGCTGATGGCAAGTAGGCGGCTGGGCGGTGAGCAGAGCACCTTGGCCCAGGGCCTCCGCGGAGCTGCAGGGGGTGCCGCACTGCTGAAGACATGCTGGTTTCCTCGGGGGCCGCCAGCGAGCAGAAGTGTCTGCGCCGCTCTCCAGCCCGGGTGCCCGAAATGGTGAGTCAGGCCTGCTGCCCCCTGGTCCTAGAAGGATCCCGTCCTCCACTCAGGCTCTGAACTACACCAGGGAAGAGCTTGCCTCCCGCCCGGCCGGGGTGTGCATTGGTGCAGGTGGCCTGCTGGGGAGAGGCAGCATCTCTCCTTCCCACAGTGCTCCACAAGGCATTCATCCAGCCACACACCCGAGGAGGCCAGCAGAACCAGGGACGTGCTGCTGTCCCTGCAGTACAGGGATTGCAAGGACGAAGGGGAGTGTGCATGGAAGTGGACGCTCAGGAAGGCGAAGGCAGGCTCATGGTGAGCTGGAGTGGAAGGGACCAGCCTGGGCGAGCCGCTGCCTCTTTAAGAATTGTGGCGTGCTAAATTTATCTTTCTGCTGTCTGTGACGATGGTTGTAGGAAGCCTTGAGGAGAGCCACTGCCGCTGCCTGGCATGCTATAAATAGAACTGAAGCGATGGCGGGAAACACACATGCACGCACGCACAAATACACACGCGCGCACACATCTGCAGAGGTAGAGAGGTTACCTTCCAAAGGAGGGGTGGGGAAAGGTGCTCAGTCCTGGGGGGAGGAAGCCCCAGAGCCATTTGCACAACTGCAGGCTCTAAGCACACCCTTTCCACGAGTGCAAAGCAATCCCAGCTTCCTCCTGCTTCTTCCCCTGGTATCAGGCAGCAGCAGCAGCAGGGAAATGGCAGCATCCTCCAGGGGCATTCCCAGCCCTCCGAAAGCTGCAGCTTCGCTTCACATGCCTGTGACTCAATCCACATGCCTCACACAACTTGTCTGTCTATGTTATTCTGCACCTGTGGGGCACGCCATCCACAACGGCATTCTCCCTCTTTCCCCTGAAGTGGAGAATGCGAAAATGCATCGCACAGCATTTTTCCAGCTCATCTGCAGGTCCCCACGGGCTGGAACTACCCTGGGGTGCCCATCCCGAATGCCTGCTGCACTCAGGGTTGCTGCAGCAGGAGAACCCGTCTTGCCGTTGCCCTCTGGCTTGCGCCAGGCCGGGCGCTGCTGCCACCTGCAAGCAAGAGCTCCTGGGGCAGCTGTTTGCTTGCTGCTAATACTGACGGGCTGGACTGCTTTTACACAGACGAGGCCTTTCCTCTTGGTTACCAGGAAGGCCAAACTGCAATGTGACCAACTCAAGCCAGTGTGGGCTGCGGGTCCATCCTAACCGACTGCTCTGGAAGTCAATGGCTCTCCCCGGGGGGAAAACGGTCCCCATTCTGGTTTTATATATTAATTGTGGGAATCCAGATATCATATGAGACAGAATGCAGTTGCTCAGAACACCACTAAAAGACTTTTAGTCACAAAGGGAGCCCAAGTATGGGCTATTGTTGCAGCATATAAATTGAAATAATAAATAAATGTCTTCGCCTAAATTAACAGCAGTGCAGCACACCCAGAGAAGCACAATGGGGTGGTTTAGAGTCTGGAAGGCGAGTCCTATGAGAAGCAGTTGACTGAGCTGGGTATATTTAGCCTGGAAAAGAGATGACCAAGAGGAAAGAGGGAAGCATTCTTCTGGAGGACAGGAACAGAATCAGTGACTGGAAGCTACAGGGAAGCAGACGTTGACTAAGCGATTAGTCCGAATAATGAGGACTAGTTGACACTGGTGTATCACACCTGCTCACTGATTTTGCAGCCCCTCCTGACCTTGCTGCTGCATTTCTCATGTGATTCTTTGCCAAGGTCAGAGATGCAGAAAAACAGAGATGCAGCTTTTCACGTCCACTTTCTTTGCAACATCACTGGGGGATGATCCTGCCTGGTTACAGGCTCAAAAGACAGCCCAGTTCCAGGGAAATTAAATGTGGGTTTGTTTTAAGCTTGCTTTTCTTTGATTACTGTATTTTCTACCCAAACCTTGCTAGATGAACCAAGGGTCTGACTAGGTTCCATTCCTCTGGAGTTTTTGATAATTGTCTTGCTTGGTTTCAGAAATCTGGTACAGCAATACCACATTAAATAAATATTAAGGGAGTCTGTAAAAGGATTTACACTTGTACTTCATTGCCCAAACACTACTTTCTCCTTGCTTCTCTGAAATACGGTCAGAATTGTTTAACTTTGCAAAGCTACACCCACAATTTCTATTTTACCAATCCATCTAGTAAAAAAGGAAAGAAAAAAGAAAAGAAAGAGAGAAAAGTCTTCAGCTTTACAAAGCAAGCAGACATTTTGGGGGCTGCATTTTTGTGTGCCCTGACTTCAGATTAAAAGGAACTTGTGACAAGGTGCAGAGGACAGATCCATACCAAAAGGCAGCCCTGTAGAGTCTGCATATTCAAATTCACATTGTGCAGATCTATAAAAATAAAACTGCTCCTTTCCAAAGCTCTCTTAATCACCAGGACTAGAAAAAAGGAAGAACATGGAAAACTGTGGAGGGAACTGCCAGCAGAATACCCAACCGCATCCCCAATTAATGGTCTTAGTGTCACATGGTATCTTAGAATCTAAAACTGAGGGCCCGCTCAAAGTGGTTGACATTCCCTTAGCTTTTGCAGTGCCACACCATCATGATACGCATTCAGTCCATTCTCCATTTCGCCGGAGGCATGATGGAAAAGTATGCAGGGAAGAGGCTCACAGGGGCACAGACTCATGGAATGGCAGAACTGGGAGGGGCCATCAGGTCCGATCCTGCTGCTACGGGACACCACATCACCGCACTCCACTCATGTGAGTGTCCAGACACTTTCTGCATGTCTACAGGGAGGGAGGGCCCACAATTCCCCAGGTAATGGGTTCCATGGTCATACTGCTTTGACACTGAGGAATTTTTTCAAGGTGTCTAATCTAAAACCAGTTTAACTTAAGTCTGTTATTCTGTGTCCTGCACTCTGGAATGGATGAGAAGAGATCTGGTTCTTCCACTTTGTGGGAGCCTTTTGAATGCTAAGCATATATCACCCCTCAGTTTTCTCTCCATGAGACTGAATATGCCTAGATCTCACAATCTTTTCTCATAGGGCTGTGCTTCCATTCCCCAAACCATCCTTGTTGCCCTCCTCCTTACCTTTTCTAGCTTGTTTGTGTCTTAATAAAATTTAGGTGCACAGAACAAGACACAATACTCCAGGTGAGGTCTGACTAGTGCTGAGCAACGTGGAACTAGCATTTCATGTGACGCTTCTGTTCATGCAGCCCAAAATAGGATATGCCCTTTTTGCAAATGCATCACATTGTTGGCTCACTTTTAACGTGTGGTCTACAACAACCCCAAGATCCTTCTCATTTGCAGTCTTGTTGAGCCAAGTGTAGCAGTGAATTTGGTTTCTTGTTCCTAAGTGGAGGACTCGGCATTTGTCCCTATTGAATTTCATTCTGTTGTTCTCTGTCCAGCGTTCAAACCTATTGAGTTCACCCTGTGTCTCATCTCTGTCTTCCAGGGTATTTGCTATTCCACCTAGCTTTGGGTCATCTGCAAATTTAATTATCTTCCCTTGTACTTCCTCATCTAAATCACCCTAACCCTAAAGCTGCAGCACCCACCTCAGAATGTGCTGTTGATAAGTACTCTTTGAGTCTGATTTTGCAGCCAATTGTGGATCTATCTAGTGGTTGCACTATCTAGCCTGCATTTTGCCAGTAGGGTAATCCGGATGTTGTAGGGCACTTTATCAAAGGCTTTGCTAAAGTTAGATTATGTCCACAGCGTTCTCACAGTACATTTGGAAGGTTACCCACCAAAAAATGAAATTAGATTCATCTGGCAAAATTTGTTCTTGAAAAGTCCATGTTGACTTTTAGTAATTACTGCATTGTGTTCAAGGTGCTTGCGGACTGTTTGTTTTATAATTTGTGCCAGAATTTTTCCAGGATTGATGTCAGACTAACTGATCTATAGTTTCCAGGTTCATCTTTTTCTCTTTCTTGTAGATTGGGACAACAGTAGCTTTTCTCCAGTCATCTGGCACTTCTCCTGTCTTCCATGAATTTTCAAAGCTTATTAATAGAGAGTGGTTCCAAGAATTCTTCTGTTAGCTCTTTCATGACTCTAGGGTGAAGTTCATCAGGTTCTGGAGATTTGAACTAATTTAGCTCAAGTAGCAGATCCTTAATCATTTGACTGTCAGTCTTGGGCTCCTTTTCTCTTCAGAATGGCTTGCCATGGGACTTTGTTTACATTACCTTGAAATGGCTAAACTTGGCTTTTTCGAGTCCAAGTGGGGCAACCTGTCTAGTTCAGTCCCTGTTCAGCCAGGGTTCATACAGTGATACATAAGACTTGCGGGAGGCTCTGCAGTCTATGGGTAGGACACATGCTTTTTATGGTGCAAGGTCCAGGTTCAATTTCTGGCAGCATCTTCAGTCAACCCCCCGTCTGAAAGTCTGCTTAGCCATCGGTACCCATCGATATTGCCATTCTTGGCTAGATGGACACATGATCAGGGTAGGTACAAGGCAGCTTTTATGTTCCCATCGCCATTACACGGACACGGAGGCTTTAGCTACAGGGCTTAAGAATCTGAACATTTTGAGGTTGTTATTGTGTCATGTAATAGCTCTAAAAGTAGCCAAAGACCTGCACTATAAAAATGCGAGAAGCTCTTTCTGCCTCCCATTCAGAGCTTGCAATCTTTCCACAGATTCACAAGATGAATCCCAAGAATCAAAGAGTCCTGTGTTATCGACAAGTGTGAGGCTTAATCTCTGCATGTGTACATGTTTGAAGGGAAGAACTAGGCAGTACAAAGCAAACCAATATCCTATGCACCTGACTTAAATTACCCCACCTGTGTGAATACAAGCCAGGTTTCTCATACAAAAATGGGGTGCGGTCATTCACAGTACATCAGAACCTGACACGAGAGATCCTGCAACAAAAACTGGAAGTTAAAGGCTGGTGGTCAGAAAGAGCATTCCGTTCCGAACTCACCTCAGTCCATACAGAACCGTCCCATCTGGGTGCAGACGGATCATCCTGTTCTTCACTGTCACCCCATGCAGGAAGGACTTCTTGTCATTCAAGAAGTAGGTGTCTGGGAGCCACAACTGATCAGCTACACGGTTATCCAGGGTGAGATTCAGAGGTAAGTCACTGTAGGCTAAGCGTTTGTCTCGCCAACTTTGCTGGAAATACATTGTGATGGTATAGTCCTGGAAGCACAAATGCAGTGCCCATTAAATTGCTGAAGAACGCCTCTCATCTACTCCTGTGTGGAGGACATTTTAGGCAATTGGTTCTCCTGGGGAGAAGTCCCAGAGGCAGTCCAAGGGGAGGGGGGTCCAGAAGAGCATCGCAAACCTCAAAAAGCAGCCACGGGGATGCTGCTGAGCAGCGCAGATGGCAGAGATGGGGGGTCCACTGCAACTGCTGGGACCACACAGCCATCCTCTCCTGGGTGCGCCTGCGGGGATTTGGCTGCTCATTGTTGGCCTCGATCCAGCACTCCGTGTGGCTGCTTGGTCCAAGAGCATTTGAAATGGTGGTCGTGAAGGGACTCAGTGCTATCTGACAGCAGATTATGCAGTGTGCAGTGATCCCCTGCCAGTCTGCTTGCCAATCTGCCATGAACACTGGGACAGGAGTTTTTAAGGTCAGCCTGGATGGCAGTACCAGTTTCCAACTGAAAAGGGTGCAACACCATCTCAAGAAACAACAAAAGTTTCATTCGATCATTTGGTATGTTTTCTATAGTTTGAGCAATTTATAAGAATCAGCAGGCATTGCTTTAGGCACCTAGGTCCCAAGCAAGGATCCCCAAGCTTTGTGGATCTGCAAGCACCTCTGAGAATTGAAGAGACCATCATGGGCACCACCAAGGCTTTTTTCAGTCATAGAGTGCACCGGAACAGCATTCCGGCACCTTTTTTCGACGGATTTTTCCACGTGATTTTGAATCGCCCTGTTGGGCATAGCAGGTTGGCGGCAAAATCATTAAAATGGTGTATGCGGGCTGCTTGTGTGTCCGCGCTGGTTGTGATGGCGCTGCTCGGCTTGTGACGCTGCTTGGCTTGTGAGTGGTCGTGTGGTTGCGTGCTGAGTGCTTACTGTGGGTGGCGACCATTATGTTTCATTACACAGTGTCGGTGTGTGTAGAGTGACTGGATACTTGCAAAAGGTAAATCATTTTTTTATTTTAAAAAAAGTTGGTGAATTGAAAATCTTTTTTTAATTTTTTGTGTAAAAGTGCAACCCCAAAATTAAATAAGGGAAAAAACACTAATTACTTCTCAAACACCCGTCCTGCTAATAAAAGATTACCCTAAAAAAACCTTAAATAAAAGATTAACAAGAGGTGAGTTCCGGCACTTTTTTTTTTTTACCAAAAAAGCACCGGGCACCACCAAAATATTTTTGCCATGGAGGGACTGCCAAACCCCAAAATGCGTAAGGATGGCCTAGTTGCAAACTGCACCCAGTGGCTACTTAGTGACAGTTGCACAGTCATTTGTGAATGTTCAGCTGGTTAAACAAGCAGCAGAGGACACAGGCACTTGCCACAAAATGAAGAGCAGGTAAACCACTTCCAAGTTGCTCCCCACAGACTTGGGTCCGCTCCAGAGGTCCTCTGTGTGTGGTCAACTAGGAAGTGACCAAGTTGCCATCTAGGCGGTGTGGGGATTTCCCAGTGGTGGCCCCATGCATGTGCAACTGTATTCCAGCTGAAAGCTACGGCTGTGTATGCACAGGCCCTTAAGGGATGCCTAAAACTAATTCATTTAACATTGTGTTCTCCTCAGAAGGACCTTCTGGGGTTGATGTTTGATATAGCTCTGCTTACCTGGAATTGTTTTGAAAGGGCTCCCGATAAAAGTGAAAGAAGCAAGTGCACCACGCAAGTGGGAGATGACTTTCTCTGCTTGCCTCTTGAGAGGCAGCCCAATCAACTCTGCATGTGCCAGTGCAGTGAAGCAAGTGTGCACTGGATGCAGAAATATGGACAGAAAGGAGTAACATGTGCCCAGATGTTGCAGGCCATTCACATGGAGGCTGCTCAGTCGAGACTACCGATCCCCTAACATTTGTAGTCACAGAACTACAGAACAGTCCTGTGTGTTCAGATGGGAGTCAAAATTAGAGAGCAGCAAATGAGACAAGGCCTCTTCATTGCTAATTCTTATCTGTCAAGCACTACAGCCTCTGGTTGCTTGGTATCTCTTCAGAAGAAGCCCAGGCAGTGAAAAAGGAACCTTCTTCGGTCCTTGAAAATTACCATTCTCCTCATCTCAGAATTGCACAGAGTACCAAGGTCCCATTAACACCCACCAGCCTAAACTCTGCAGCATATTAGCATACATCAGCATCTGTTTTGTTAGGGCAGAAATGGCAGAAGAAGACAAGAATGGGACCCTCTGGGAACAACCACTCACAGCCCTTTGTGCTGAGCAAGACAGAGCCACGCCAAGGACTCTCTGCAGTGTTGCCTCATAGTTCAAATGACTCTAACTTCGAACGTTCGAGTCATGATAAAATCGCTCCATAGTTCAAACAGTGCTTGAACGGTGAGCGAACTGAAAACAATGTGGTCGCAGCAAAAATGGCTGGCCTTTTGCACTCAAGTCGGGTAAAAAAAGCTTCAATAGCAATGAGTCTCCTACTGCAATTTTTAAAAATTTAAACATTCACCATATTTTTTGATCATACCTCAAACTTAATTCTTTTCAGAAGGCCATATTTGCTGTTTAAGTTTACCGAAATGGGTATTGCTCAGGGTCGGAGAAAGGATTAATTCCCTTTCCATTATTTCTAATGGGGAAAATTGCTTTGGACTTTGAACGATTCAGAGCTCAAATGGCCTCCTGAAATGAATTAAGTTCAAAGTATGAGGCGCCAGCATATATAGCAGTCTGAAAAAGGTTACCAAATATGGACCGGTTGGCACACGCCTGGTCCCTCACACATGATGTTTTGCTCTCTCCATTTGTGTTGAATTGACACATTTTTCATTCAAAGCTTCACACAATCAAAGGAATTAACTAATTTAGGCCAGACATGCACATGGTGGGCATGTCGTAAGCGGAGCTGGCTGGAGCTGGGGGTCAGACTAGATGGCCCGGGAGGACCCTTCTGACTGGCTCTGTTTCTCTGTTTCTATGTTTCATCAATCCAAATGTTTTGACAGGAATAAAATCTTCACTAAGAACAATTTGTGTGGTGGGAGGGTCAAGTCATCTCCCGATATTTAAGATGAACGGGAACTCAAGTACAAGGGCTCAGGGCAGTCCACAAAGCACATGACCGAGCATCAGCCAATGAGCCGTATTTGTTCAAACTGCCGATGAAGGCTCAAAACATGACGAGCTTTCTTACACGACTTATATTTTGCACCCCATGTTAAATTAGAATGTTTATGTGCATGCGGGGTGGAGGCAAGTTTTGCCAACATTCCTGTTCTGCCCTGTATGTGCATGGAAATGCTTTTCCTCCAGGAAGGAGCACTCAAACATTCAGTCTCTGCATTCAGGCATGTCTGTGTGCAGCTGCCATGGTGGGTCTGCAGCCTGGCATGGTGGCTCAGAGGGAGCATCCTTTGGTCTCCAGGATCAGGACCCCCTTCTGATCTTTGCCCTGTGAATCTCGCCTTCAGAGGCACATTGCTCAGCTGCTCTTGCAACATTCTGACCTGTATCTGAAGGGTACAAGTTAATTTGAGCAATAGGATATGTGTTTTCCTGGAGTTCTTCTCCTGTTGATTTGCAGGTAGGCCAGGTTTGTTTTAATTCACAGGTTTTAATTGCGCTACATGAGACTCTGGCCTAGGCCAGATAAGTCAACTCTTTCCCTCATACAAGGGTGGAGTTGGCGATTTTGGGCATGCAAACAGTTGCCTTGATTGGACCAAGATCTAATAGCCAGGGATAAAAGGTTATAGAAGGGGCTAGTCCATTACATCCATGTCATGCTATTGTACCTGATGGGTTATTGCAGGGATGTACAACTCAAGCCCTACTAAGGCCCACTTTACCTGCCATGGGACAAAGGAATGAGATCTGGACCTGGGAGATTCCAGCCACAAACACGGCTGAGCATGCAAGTGAGGGGGGAAACACCAAGTGGGAGAAAGGAGGAAATCTCATTCCAAAGGTTCCCTGTTGAGGGAATGAGAAGGCCCATTAGCAGGGCAGGAGGCATGGTGGCAAAGGCAACCAGGTCACATGCCCTCTGGGCCTGAGCCAGGTCATAGTTCCCCCACACTTCCATTCCAGGAAGTCCCAGCAAGAGAGATTTGTGCCGGAGGGACCCAAGAGGGGTGTCTTCTGCCTGCCCTCTTCAGAAGCTGTTCAGGTGCTAAAGTTCTGGAAGCCACCTCTCTTCGGGACTGCAGTCTTCAGTGGCGGAAAACTCTGTGCATTAGGTGGTGGGGGCATATGAGAAGCTGCAATGGTGCTACTCCGCTTGGCCAGCCATCTGCCTGAGCAAGACAGCAAAGCAGCATTAACTCTGCAGTGCGGTGAGTCAGGGATCCATGTGTGCCCACCTGTGTTTGTGACTGGGGACCACTGAAGTGAAAGAAGCATCTATGCTTCCATGATATGGCTGAGGGCAGCAGATTCACTCACGGAGGCAGATGCTGCAGTGCACTTCATGACAGATCCTGCTGGAGCTGCCTCAGCCTTTATGTGCCACAAATGGGGTGGGCAAAGTAATAACCCCCTGGGGTATTTGTCTTATGGGACGCTGCTGGCTAACAATGCTGCTTGGAGGTCTACTGGCAGAACTAAACTTCAGGGGTTGGGAACATTTTCTTAAAATGCAAACCACCAGCAGACAGAGGAATGGCAGGTGTGAAGTGGTGCATACTTTGTAAAACAGCCTCCCCACCACTGGTCACAAAGTGTCTGGCCAAACTGGGCAGCCTTAAGATGCATCTGGAAGATGCTCTGGTTCTGTTCATACAGTACATGTCCAGGGTAGAAGCTACATCCACGGAGTAGCAATCCTGCCCCACTCTAGGATCCTAGGAAAAGGAGGATGCAGGAGGGGCAGAATGGGATCCCAGGATGGTGGGGCAGCAAGAAGCAAGCCCCTGTCCCTTTCCCAGGCCCTTGTTTCCCACATTTTGGGAATGTTGCTCTATGGGAGCAACACAAGGGCCTCCTATATCCAAAAGGCCGTGTGTGCATTAGGTCTGTGTGTGAGCCGGGCTGTTGACACGTCTTAGGTCAGCGAATACCACAAAGTCATAGATTGTGAAGGTGTAAATCCATCTGTTTGTAGTCCCAAACCTGTCATTCAGTCTCACTGGATGATCCCAAGTGAGAGAAACAGATGGAAACATTACTGTATATTCACTCTCTCCACATTATACAGGGTTTTTAAAAACTCGGTTTTATGCTCTGTGTATCCCTTTTCCCCCCGAACCAAAAAGATCTTATCTTGTTGGACATTTTTGACAGGGGCTCCAGCCTCCCAGTCATTGTTATGGCCATTTCCTATTATTTTTGTGGCTCTACACTACAATTTTGGAGATGGGACAACCAGAATAGTATAACTGATTTAATGATATTTAATGATGTTATTTTTGCTCTGTCCTTTTCAGCCCCTTTCTTAATATTTCGGTGCATGTTGGGCTAGTGACTGTTGGCTAACAGCATAATTTACAAGGCCAGACTTGTGTCTTCATTTGATCTGCTGGCCATATTAATTCACATCATGAGCCTGCCAACTGGCCTGCCTGTCTCATTTTGCACATGTGGCACCCTGGATGTGGGAATTATGTCCGTAATGTGCACTATAATTAGGATTTCTTCCTGGGGACTAGCTGCTCGGGGTGTGCAAGTGTGGGTGAGCTCCAGGCCTGGGGCTCAGCCATTCCTGGGAGGGCTGCCATGGGCAGAGCTGAACTCAGAATAGGCTGAAGTACCCCCACACCCCGCTCCCTCTCAGATTGGGTTTTGTGGCCTAGTCCTCCATGATCTCACTAGATTCTCTCCTGCCACTTTTGCCTTTTCAGTTGCTTAGCAACTCAGCATCCGTTTGGAATACCAAGCACTCCACACACATCTCCTCTTCCATGCACTTGGTTCTCCAGTGGCTTAAGAACAGGTGTGTGGGTATGTAGAACAGGACTAAATATTTGGGAGTGTCTTGTTCCAGCAGAGCTGCTCAGTGATCTTTAAGCTGCCATCCTGTCCGTAAGAGATGGGCATGCATGCCTTCCCTTCTTTATTTCCTCCAACAGTGAAACAGTAAAATATCACCCCCATCCTCCACTGCCCTTACAGATGCACCATGGATTGCAAATCCATCTATTCTGGTTTCTCAGGAGAGCTGAGCTGGATTCTAGCACAAGCTTCAGGTGATACACATATTTTCCCATCTTTCCTTGATTCTTGTGTGAGGTGTTGGATATGAAAGAGCTTCCCAGTTCACATCCAATCTGGTGTCAGTGTTACTGAAAGCAGAAGTACCAGTATCAATATGGATGTTATAAATTTGATTAAAGTGAAACCCAAACCCAATTTTACCCAAATTCAGCACTGTAGAATTTTCAAAAAGTCTGAAACAAAGTCTGACTTGAGGAGGTTTGCACTCACATTCAAAAAACAGAAGTGCAGTAGAATTCTCCTTTCATTTTAAGAGTGCGTGATGCTACATGAAGGACAAATGTGAAGGAGGAAACTGTACTGTAGTCCTCCCCAAAGGAGGTCATCAGGAAAGGCAGGGCCCTGATGCTAGCTAGATGATTGCAATGCCCTCTATATGAGGCTGCCCTGCAGGACTGTTCATCATCTGCAACTTGTTGAAAATGTGGCAGCCACATTAATAACTGGGACCAGAAGGTCTGGACATGGAACACCAATTCTGGCCTGTTTGCATTAGATACCTGTATGCTTCTGAGCCTAATTAAGAGTGCTGGTTTTAACCTATAAAGCTCCATAGTGCCGTTGGGCCTGCAGAACCGAATGGGTTGCCTCTCCCAACCTTAATCCACCCAGGCACTACAGTCGTCTGCATCTGAAGTCGTCTTCTGCCTGCTACCTGCAACAGAGGGCCAGAAGAAGGAGCGCCTTCTGACTGGCAGCTCCAGTTATGGGATGATCTCCCCGTTGAGGCCTGCCTGGCATCAACTTGGTCATCTTTTTGGTGCCAGCTTAAGACTGTCATTTGTTCCCAGGCATTGAAAGGCGCTTAATGGGATATGTCAGCTGTTGTCACAGGTCTAGTTCTTACTGATTTTTTTAGGTGTTTAGACAGTTTTCAATTTTAGATATTATACAGGGTTAGGGGATTGTATACAGTATTTTATTGCATGTGTATTTTCTTGTATCCATTTTTACTATTTTGTATTATGGTGAACCACTCAGAAAGCTTCAGGTATTGGGTTGTGTGGAAATGAAAACAGCAACTATTGCTACCACTGCTACACTTCCTCCAGCATCTGCCTAGAACCAGCAAGGCACTGGAATCCAGAAGTGGGAAGTATCCAGCTAAGACAGAGATAAAGTCTGGATAGAGTCCAAAATGCTCTGCAGTTCCTTGTCTGGCACCATGGAAAGGAGCACATTCCTGCACAGGCTGAAGAACGGCTTGAGGCACGATGGAGACCACAGCAGGCATGGACCTGTGCAGCAATATCACATGATTGCCATTTACTGTAGCGGAGGAGAGCGTATATCTTGAATGCGCATGTGCAAAACATCGCAGCCTTTTGGCCCTGTGCAGACTGGGTCACTTGCTTCTCTGCAATAGGTGTACGGGCTGGCCTTGCACAATGCTGCCTGCACCTTTTCCCGCAAGTCAGACCAGTTCTGATCCCCTTAGAAGGCATAATTTCATGCAATTTTGTGAAAAACTGTTGTTTTTAAACTTATTGACACATCCTCTCCTATTTTCTGGGATTTGACAGATCAGATCTACTAATATGGAAATATTATGCTGCATATTTCAAAAGAAAGACATTATATTGAGATGTCTCCTCCTATAATTTTTTGAAGGATTATGGGATTGAAGCCTATTTCATGGTTATACATTTAATTGTTTGTTTATTCATTCATCAAAAATATTTATTTGCTACGTTATGGGGCAGAGTTCTTGGAAGATAGCATACTTAATAAAAACTGTGGTGTTTTAAAAAAGCAACTTCAACACTTTATGGATGAAGGATGTAAAATTTACAGCTAGTCAAGCATTGAGAGAAAACTGGTATAAGATGTTTTTCAGTGGTACATTACTCCAAAAGATATAGAGAAAATGGACAGGAATTATATAGGGAAGTGGAAATGTTAAGAAACGGACAGACCTTTTTACCATAAGTGGTGGTCATGGAATGTAATTTTTAAAATTTGGAAAGAAATACATGGAGAAACACAGAAGAAATTGAAAACTGATTTTCTCATGAATGCTAAGACTATATTGCTGAGCATTGTTCCAGAAAATCTGCCAGGAGACATGGTAGAGTTATTTAAATACATGATAACTGTGGCTAGAGTTTCAATTACTTCAAAAGGGAAAGCAGAAAACTCAACCACTGAAGACTAGAAAAACAAGTTACTTGACTATGCAAATGGCAAAATAGAAACCCAGCTAAAGAATATAATAAGTGGAAATTGCACTATGCACAGCTTACTTTACATTGGAGATATTAACTATATATAGTGGAATCTTTGAAAATACAGTCAAAAGACTTAGGCTTTATTGTTATAGTAAGTTGAATTAAGATGAATAGAGTTATTTAAGTGCATGATCATTGTGGCTAGAGTTAAAATTGCCTTAAAATGGTAAGCTGAAGGAAATTCAATTATAGAAGATTGGAAAAATAAGTTAGTGAATAAGCAGTAATGGTAAGACTAACTCTGTAAAAAGAGAACCATCCAATGAAATTAATGATAAGTGTAAAGGGAATGGAATAGTTGGGAAAAGTGTTGGAGACTGATGTTTGTATTGAGGCTTTGTTGAATAACAGCAATTTAGTAGAAATTCCAGTGAATTTTAGATAAGTTCTAAAGAGTAGAGAGGATAATGATTGCTGACTTTCAGCGATTTTTTAAAAAGATGTTTTAATTTTTTTTGTACTTGATCATCTGTGCATATTTGTTCACAATCCCTTGGTGTTTTTTTTACTATATTTTCTTTATTGTTTTATTTTTATTTTACAAACTGTACTATCATTAAAAAGATTAATTAAAATTGGGGGAAAGAAGCAATAGTGGGAGAAGTGCATTGTTCATGTTAATCAGCCGCTGTACAAAACCAACCTTGATAAATGTCCCCATGATCTTCCCTGAGTACCTTCCTGGCCATTCACAGCTGCTAAGCTCAGCGGAGCACGTGGTGGCCCGGTTTGGCCGTCCTCAGACTCTGGAGGGGTGGATAAGTAAGTGACGTGTGGGGGGTCAGAGTGCCGGGCTGGGACTCAGGCGATCCGGGTTCTATCCCTGCTCATCCATGGAGCTTCACTGCGTGACTTGGGCCAGTCACAGACTCTCAGCCCAACCTACCTTACAGGATTATTGTAGGGATAAGATTGAGAGCAGGAGGGGTAGAATAACGTAAGCCGCTGTGAACTCCTTGAAAGGAAAAATGGCTGGATAGAAATGTGTTGTATTGTATTGTATTGTATCTAAAAATTGTGGCTTGCATGAAGAAACTACAGCTAAATCCCTTCTCTCACCAAAATCTTGTGTGTGTGTATAAAACAGTCATGCTGAATTCTGTGGGCTCCGCTATTGCAGTGGCAGCTTTCTTTATACTTTCCTTGTGAAAAGATATTTGCTTTACCTTGTTGGACAAAACTGCTTCTTTTTCAAATACATTTCTAGGGGTTTTGCAATAGCAAGCACATGTGCTATCACGCTCAATCCAGGCAGACTTGCCAAAGCAAAGACTTGCCTGTGGACTCAAAGCGCGGCCGGCGGCACGGAGAAGCAGCGCCCGGACAGGAAACACCTACCCCGCGCTGCAGGAAGAACCATCGCGCTCCAGCACCTGCACGCTGCCCCCCCGCTCGGCAGGAAGGAAGGAAGGACCTTCGCGCACAAACAGCTGCACGCTGCCGCGCCGCACCACCGACGGAGGCCAGTACCACCGGCCAGCACGCAGGTCCGGTTCGGGTTGCCCTGCCCGCCCGCACAGGTGAGCGCATGCGGGACCGGGCGGGGCTTTGGAAGCGCCCTGTGGACTCAAAGCGCGGCTGGCGGCCGAAGGGCGGTCGCCGCCGTTTGGGAGCCGTTTGGGGGCCGAGCGGGGGGCTGGGCTGGCCAGGGGCTTTGGTTGAAATTGACCCGCCTGCCGCTGTATATTAGGGAAGGGGGATTTTTTTTTCTCTCCCCTCTCTTTCTTCTCTTCTCTTCTTTAACTGCTTTATAGTTTTATCCTTTTTAATCTGTTTTTATGGAGTTGTCCCGGGCCATGTCGACGTTCATGTTTCCTGGGGAGCGCACGGGCGCTGCCATTGGCGTGGTCATGGGCAATGGACGTAACAGCAGTGGGGGCTGAACGTGTCCGCGTAGAAGAAGAGGGGACAGATGGCTGACACCTGTCCCTCTTTCTGGTTCTTCCCCCACCCAGAGGGTGCCAGGTAGCCTTGTCAACCACCCCTCGGGTCTGACGGTACTGCTGCTCAATGTCAGGTCGGTCAATAATAAATCTTCCCTCATCCATGACTTGATTGTGGATGAGGGGGCCGACCTGGCTTGCATAACGGAGACCTGGGTGGGGGGGGGGATGTTGCCCTCTCTCAACTGTGCCCGCCTGGGTATCTGGTTCAGCACTGTTGATGCCCAGAGGGGAGGGGAGGGTGGGTCGCATTGGTTTACCGAGCCTCCGTCTCTCTCACGGGACTTCCGTTCCCTTCAAGGCCAGGGCTGGAGTGCCTCTACTTGGTGTTGGGCGAACGAGACAGATTGGGGATTCTGTTGGTGTACCGTGCACCCTTCTGCCCAACAGTCTCCCTATCTGAGCTGACGGAGACCGTCTCAGTCCTGGTGTTGAGGACCCCCACGATGTTGGTCCAGGGGGACTTCAATCTCCATGCTGAGTCTGGTCTAACCGGGGCGGCTCAGGACTTCATGGCCTCCATGACGGCCATGGGGCTGTCTCAACATGTCTCCAGCCCGACCCATGAATGTGGACACACGCTGGACCTGGTTTTCTTGACGGGGCAGGAAGAGGGTGACCTGAGGGTGAGAAATTTATGTTTGACTCCCCTGTCATGGTCAGATCACTTCCTGGTGAGGTTTGTGCTCGAGAGCGACCTCTCCCTCTGTAAGGGTGCGGATCCGATTGTGTGGGTGCACCCCCGGAGCCGGATGGATCCGGATGGATTCCTGAAGGCCCTGGGGGAGTTTCCGGCTGACAAGACTGGTGCTCCTGTCAAGGCTTTGGTCGAACTGTGGAACAGGGAGATGACCAGGGCTGTGGACACGATCGCTCCTAAGCGTCCTCTCCCACCGGGCAGAGCCCGCTCTTCCCCTTGGTATACACCTGAATTGCGAGCGATGAAGCAGGTTGGGAGACGGCTAGAGCGTAGGTGGAGGAAATCACGGGATGAATCTGACCGAACACACTTGAAAGCCCACTATCAGGCCTATACTGTGGCGGTGAAGGCGGCGAAAAAGAAGTTTTTTTCCGATTCCATTGCCTCCTCACAATGCCATCCGGCGGAGCTTTTTCGAGTGGTGCAAGGCCTGGTTTGCCCGGGTCCCAAGGAAGATCTGGTTCCACCCTCAAAGGCCCACTGTGACGACTTTGCCAGACATTTCAGGGAGAAAATCGCTCAGATTCGTCACGAGCTGGACTCCACTAATGAATCAGAGGTTTCTGGGGAGACGCCAATGCGGCCGTTTGGTCCAGAATTATTGGATGAATTTCAGTTATTGCGGCCCGATGATGTGGACAAGGTGCTTGGACGGGTACGTCCCACCACTTGCCTTTTGGACCCTTGCCCGTCTTGGTTATTAAATAATTCCAAGCACGGGATTGGGACCTGGATCTTGGAAGTGGTTAACGCTTCTCTGAGGGAGGGTCGGGTGCCTGCCCCATTAAAGGAGGCGGTAGTCCATCCGGTCCTGAAGAAAGCATCACTGGATCCAGAGATGGCCACTAACTATAGACCAGTGGCCAACATCCCGTTTCTGGGCAAGGTGTTAGAGCGGGTGGTGGTGGGACAACTCCAAGCACTCTTGGATGAAACTCATTATCTGGACCCATTTCAGTCCGGCTTCAGACCCGGGTACGGTACTGAATCTGCCTTGGTCACCCTGTACGATGACCTGTGCAGGGAGAAGGACAGGGGGAGTGCGTCCCTGTTGGTTCTTCTGGACCTCTCAGCGGCTTTCAATACCATCGACCATGGTATCCTTCTGGATAGGCTAGCGGGATTGGGAGTCAGAGGCACTGCTTTGCAGTGGTTCCGCTCCTATCTCAACAGCCGATCCCGGAAGGTGGTGCTGGGGGACTATGGCTCTGCGCCATGGCAGCTTTGCCATGGAGTACCACAGGGCTCCATTTTGTCCCCTTTGCTGTTTAACATCTATATGAAACCGCTGGGAGAGGTCATCAGGAGGTGTGGGCTACGGAATCATCAGTACGCTGATGATACCCAGCTCTACCTCTCATTTTCCACTAATCCAGGTGAGGCAGTGGCTGTGCTGAACCAGTGCTTGGCCGAGGTTATGGGTTGGATGAGAGCCAATAAACTGAAGCTCAATCCAGACAAGACGGAGGTCCTGTTGGTTGGCGGATCGGGCTTCGGAGAGGGTGGATTTGACCTGGCCCTGAATGGGGTTGCACTCCCTCTTAGGGACAAGGTCCACAGCTTAGGAGTACTCCTCGACCCGGAGCTTTCATTGGAAGCTCAGGTGACAGCGGTGGCGAGGAGCGCTTTCCTTCAGCTTCGGCTGATTAATCAGCTGCGCCCCTACCTGGAGTACGACTGCCTGGCGACGGTGACACACGCGCTGGTGACTTCCCGCCTTGACTTCTGTAATGCGCTTTACGTGGGGCTTCCCTTGAAGACGGTCCGGATACTTCAGTTGGTTCAAAATAGAGCTGCCAGGTTGCTGACGGGGACGGGGCGTTATGTTCACATGACTCCAGTCCTCCGACAGCTTCACTGGCTTCCCATTGAAGTCCGGGCCCAATTCAAGGTGTTGGTTATGACCTATAAAGCCCTAAACGGCTTGGGACCTGGTTACCTGAAGGAGCACTTACATCCATATATGCCTGACCTCCCCTTGAGATCTGCGGGAGAGGCCCTTCTCCGGGAACCCTCCGTGAAAGAAATTAGGCGGGTAGGTACTCGGAGGAGGGCTTTTTCTGCAGTGGCACCCAATCTATGGAATGTGCTCCCCAGAGAGGTCCGCCTGGCGCCGTCGTTATTTGTTTTTCGGCACCAGGTAAAGACCTTTTTATTTAAACGTCATTTTAATTGTTAACAATATTCACTTATTCATCTGGCCAGGGCGACTTCTTTCCTTTCCTTTCCTTTCCTTCTTTTCTTTTCTAACTTTTCTTTTCTAACTTCTTTTATATCGTTTATATATTATTTATTTATTTTATATTATTAATTTTAATTTTATATTGTTATTTTTGTATTGTATTGTATTTTATTGTGTTGTAAGCCGCCCCGAGGCTTCGGCAAGGGGTGGCATAGAAATGTTCTAATAAATAATAATAATAATAATAATAATAATAATAATAATGCGAGTGCTGCTCTCTAGCCATCCCCTGAAGGGTCCTGTACACACGAAGAGTCAGGTTTGTGCTCTCTAGATAATCAAAGGGTTGCAGTGTTGAGGGCATGTGTCCAGCTCAAGCAGAAGCATCTGTCTTTGTTCAGCCAATAATTCAGGTGTGCTTCATTCAGGCTGCTTCAGATCTCCTTCCTGCCCTACTGGCTAACCTTGGCATAACTTTTTTTCTGAAGCATCTCAAAATCCATACTAAGGCCACTGGATCTTAGGTAGCTCCCACCAGGACAACCATTATGTCTTTGCCTCAGCACATGCATTAAGACATACATGTGGCTTGGTTTTCTCTAGTGGGCAAGAATTGTGTGGAAGTGAGGAATATTGCTGATGTTTAGATTTATACCACCCCTGGCCAGAAGTCCTGCTGAAATGGTTCTGGAGGAATTGGGAGACTGTCACTTTGTACATGGCCCTTGTGCCATAGAGTTCTATGGGGCTCTATTCTGTCCCCTTGCTCTCGACATCTACATGAAACTGCTGGGAGAGGCCATCCAGAGGTTTGGCCTGAAGCGTCACCCGTATGCAGATGACCCTCATCTCTACCTCTTGTTTTCAGGCAATCCAGGTGAAGCAGTGACAGTCCTTAACCAGTGCCTGGACTTGGTGATGGTCTGGAGGAGGACTTATATGTGAAGCTCAGGCCAGACAAGATGGAGGTGCTGCTGGTGGGCAGTCTGTTCCTCCAATGGGGAAATTTTCACTCTGTCTTCGATGGGGTTGTGCTCCTGTGTCTACAAACTTGTAAATATGAGGTGTCTTTTTAGAGGCAAGCCTTCCGTGCGGCTGCCCTTCCCTCGCTGACTTCCAGCAAGCCACGCAAGTGTGGCATTTGGGTGGCTGGTGAATAAGTTCTTTCCTCTTTGCCACAGTTGACTGAGAAGAACCTTCACGCCTGGAGGGAAATGCAGCTCCTACCTGAATCCTAAAGGGAACTTATCTGATGAAGGATTAATTATCAGGATCTGGGTATCAGTGCAAACTCATCTGTTGTCATGGCAACTCAGCTCTAACATATACTTTTGATGAAGGCATGAAGGGTTTGCACCTCCGTACAGCAAATGGGCAATGCCCTCATTCTTCTTGCATGTTTTCTCTGTGCCCGGCGACCAGGTACATCCTGTGACACAAAATTACTTAATATCTTCACCCCAGACTAGAAGCAAGCCTGCTACAAATGCTTTAGTGCAGGATTTTAACATGACTTTTTAATTTCAGTTAGTTCTTTGGCTAACGATGGTGGTAGGGGAGTGAAAAGGGGAGGGGGTGAAGGAGTAGGACCTCTTCAGATGGTGATAGTAGCCAACAAAATGACTGGGAAGACTCAGAGCAAGTGAGGGCAAAGTGATGCATGTTGGGGGGAAATTCCCAAAATAACTCAAAATTCAACTCAAAATTCATGAAGTTGGCCCAGTAATTCAAATAGGATTTGTTTTATGGAATTCTTCCTTCCCAAACTTGGTTTCTCCAAATCATTTCATCAATTCTTCAGTATATTTCCTTGGAAACACGATGTGGATTACTTCCACTTGGACCTGCATAGGATTGCATCTTTAATCTCCGATTCCTGACCTTTCTTTAAGCAAGATGTATGTTTGTCGAATTATATATTTCTTCAAACATTAAACAAACCCTCGTAGTTAAAGCTAGGGTTGCATGGAATGGGGTGCCTGCCTCTTTGACCCCTTCTCTTCCACCTACTAAACACAAGTGCACACCACACATGGCAAACAGACCACGCTTTGCTCCTGCAGCTCAAGCACAAGCCCTGTGGCCGGTGTCTGCAGAGCAATTGCCCACAGCCTCAGGATCAGAGGAATCCTTGAAAGGCAAATGCCTTCAAGCAGAAGACAATAGGAAACGATCAGAAGTGGCCATCTGTGAGCCGGAGCTGGTTTAAAGGAGCAGATACTCAGAGCTCTTAATGAAATGCGTAGTACTCCTTGTTGGGAGGCAGTGACTGGATCGGTTGAATCCCCTGCTGGAAGCAACTCTCCCCAAGCCCAGGTTTCTTTTTAGCTCTGCTCTGAGGTCAGTAGGAATGGGGAGGAATGCATACAGCTGTGCTACTCAACTACAGAAACCTCGCTTTTCTGGTCTTGGCTTTTTTGCTCCAAAACAGGTTTTCGGGGTGCCCCTTTGGAGCTAGGGGCCTTGTGATGCCTCTGTTACTACACTGAGAACAAAAAACTTCAAGCCAATACCTAGCATTTGAGAAATCTTTCTACCAATCAACAAACAATTCCAGCTCTCTGCAATCTCAAAAACACGCCCTTTCCCTCACTGCCAAATTTAAACTGAAAGACATTCCCTTTTAGCCCCCAGTCCAACAACTGGAATTTGATGTCATGTCTGGGTGGCAGGGGGTGCTGGATTTTGCATTGAAACCACCGTTCCGGCCACCCCCATAGGCTACTGCAGCTTTATGTGAACTGAACAGAAGGGAAGCTGCCACGGGCAGGGTGGGTTCTCCCCTTCCCCTCGTTCCCACTCCCACTTCACCCTCTCTTATTGGCAGCATAGACAGCAATGCCCAGGAGATGGAGAGCCTTACCCAGTGTCGGAGGGATGTCTGACTGAGCAAGATGATCAATACAGCCTCAAACACACACATGCAAGAGGATCGATTCTAGTCCCTTGGAGATCAAAGGCTTAATAGCAGCAAATCCCGGGGCCAGAATGAATGGAGCACATACTTCCTGGACACCACTGCACAAGGGACAGACAGGTGGGCTGGGCCCAAGGCCACCGGGGGCAGTGTGGCATCCGGGGGATGAAGTGAGGCCCCGAGCGAGCATTCTGCTCCCCATGCAGCCAGGGGCCGGAGAGGTGACTTGGGGCCAGCCAGTACTTTCAGCCCAACCCACCTTACTGGGGGTTTTCTGTGAGGAGCAGATTGAGAGAAGGAGAAGCATTATGAAAACTGTCTTGAGTTCCTTGAAGAGGGAAATGGATGGGAGATACCATATTTTTCGCTCTATAAGACACACCTGACCATAAGACGCACCTAGTTTTTAGAGGAGGGATCCATGGAAAGCTTCCTGATAATCACAGGCACATTCCCCATCACTTCCCCATGGGCTTCATTAAAAGACGGGTTGCCATTTGAAAACACACGCTGACCTGTGATTAACAGCTCTCACCTGTTAGGGGGGCAGAGCAGGGCGCGCCGAGCATGTGCCGGCCAGGAGTGGTGCAGCCGGGCCGGCAGCGTGCTGGCGGTGGTCTTCCGGGCGGTGCGGCGGCAGGTCTTCCCGGGCAGTGGGGGTGAGCAGTCCGTCTCTCCGTGCGGCCGGTGGGTTAAAGCCCGTGGCTCCTCCTCCTCCGCACCGCTCCCCCTGAGCGGCACAGCTCTCACCTGCGCCGGAGGTGGGGGGGCAGAGCAGGGCGCGCCGAGTGCATGCCGGCCAGGTGGTGCCACATGGTGCAGCCGGGCCGGCAGCGGTCTTCCGGGCGGCGTGGCGGCGGCAGGTCTTCCCGGGCGGTGGGGGTGAGCACTCCGCCTCTCCGTGCAGCCGGCGGGTTAAAGCCCGTGGCTCCTCCTCCTCCACGGCATCCTCTTCCATGGCAGGTCTTCCCGGGCAGTAGGGGTGAGCAGTCCATCTCTCTGTGTGGCCGGTGAGTTAAAGCCCGCAGCTCCTCCTCCTCCGCACCACTCCCCCTGAGCGGCACAGCTCTCACCTGTGCTGGGGGGGTGTGTGGAGCAGCGTGCGCCGAGCGCATGCCGGCCAGGTGGTGCCACGTGGTGCAGGCGGGCCGGCAGCATCCCGGGCATTGGGCACACACACATTTGCTCTGTAAGACGCACAGACATTTCCCCTTACTTTTGAGGGGGAAAAATGTGCATCTTATAGAGTGAAAAATACCGTAGGTAGGTAGGTAGGTAGATATCAGCTCCCTCCAGCTGGGTTTCATCAGCACCAAAGCAACAGAGGGAGGTTGGAGGATGCCTAGGAGGGACCTGAGCAAGCACGGAATTCCTTGTTGGCAAGAGGTGAATTTAACCCAAAGTCCAGGCAGACATTTCAGTGGCCTTCCAGGGCCTTCCCGCTGCGGTATGTAACCCCCCCACTGCCCCCAGAGGAACCATACAGCGCTTGAAAAACTCCTACAGTGGAAAGCCCATGGAAAGCGATGGGAGCAGGCTGAGCGTGATCTTGCCTGCACTTCTTGTAGCAGGCTAACAAAAGGCTGCTGCGCCTGCACCTGGAGGGCGTGTGCAGTGCACCTTGGTCACCCCTCCAGGCTGGGCTAGCGAAGAGACTCATTCGGAGCAGTCCGTCTGCTCTGCACAGGGTGCCGGGGCAGCATCATTTGGAACTAGCAGTGCACAAACTCTAGTTGTAGGCAACCATTACTTCACACATTCGGTACTTACCATGTTGACCTCTGAAATCTGATCAATGCTTGAAATATGGATGCTCATCCCAACCGTGACAGGGTTGCCTGCAACATAAGAGGGCAGGGACAAGAAGTGGGTGTCAGGGGCAAGCATACTGGGAAGTGAGGTTTCCCACAAGGAGATAATCTAGCATTCCAGCCAGTTTGCTAACCCAAATATTATTTATTTACTTACTTACAACTTTTGTACCCTGTCCTATACATAAAAGTCTCAGGACGGTCCAACAGCAAAGGCACAGCATAATATCTATGCTAAAATGGGAAAATAAAAAGGAAGTGGGAGACTTTATCCAATGCTCTGCTGCTATCAGGATATGGCATGCTTCCATATACAGCTTTCATAAAGTCCGCTACATGAGTAGCTGGAGCAAGAAAAAGAAGACTGATCACCTGCCAGGAAAGACTCTTAGCAGCGCCATGAAGATGTCCACTTATCCCTGCATGGGCATCAGGTTGCTCACAGATACACTCCTTTTTCATCTGATCTAGTATTTTCCTTGCCATTGACTACCCTGTAGTTTTCCAAATCCTTCCCCACCCCCACTTCTGAGGACGGGGCAGCATCGGCCTTCCGCAGTCGTGTTGGGCCTGGCCTGTTTTCCACGTGAATTCCTGGAGCGTGCGTGTGTGCGTGGGGAGGGGGAGGAAATGCCCCCCTCCCAGGGAGAGTTTGGCTAGGAATGCTTTGCATGGAGGGTCCTCCAAGGAGCTTGTGGAGTGGCAGCTGACTAATAGCTGTCCTATATGAATGGTCGCTATCTAGCCCAGCAAACTGGGCACACACAGCCTAATTTATGACACAAGCCTACACATGCCTGTTCGGGAGAAAGTTGAATGAAGCTTGTTCCCAGCTCAGGGGGAATGTCTTCCTCAGTGGAAACACCTTGCTGTCTTAGTGACTTTACCCAAAATGCTTCATTGCAGAGTTGGTTTGTGGCATCATCATACGGTCATGGGAATGTTTGTAAACACATAGAGCCTAAGAACTTTTGACATTTCATATTTATCAGAAGGAACATGTAGGTATCTCTCTCCATTTTTGAAATGTGAATGAAGAACTTGTTCTTTGAATGCAGCCTTTCTTCACAGTTCTGCCTTGGTGCATGCAAAGCCTGGTTTGGCTCAGACTTTGAACCAGGAGATGTTCTGCAGAAATGGCATTTGACAGGAAAGAATCCTCTCCCTAACGAATGAGGCCCTTTCCGTACGAAGTGGCGAGCAGGGAGAGTCCCCCCCACCCACATTCCTAGCGACCTCCCAATCCTCCTTCCAGAAAGTGCCTCTCTCCAGCACAGAAGGTGGGTGGGGGGACATGAAGATGGCGATCTTTGGTGGACACTCATGAATTGTGTGTGTGTGTGGTGGGGGACAGGTCACCAAAAGCAGGGGGGCAGCATGCTAGTGTGCATAAAATATTGGTACAGATGAATCTCCCAGGAGACTGTTCCCAGGTGACCTGTCCAGCCAAGCGCTGCTACCTGTGGACACACGACTTCTGGGCCCCTGCTCAGCTCTGCTGGGCCTGGCCGGCCCTGAGAGAGAGAGCCCCTCCTCTGGCAGCCCTTCCAGCTGATGACTGCTTCTGTGCAAGTGAGCATATGGCCACCCAACTGCTGCCACACATTTATAGCCATCGAAAGAGAGCAGAATCTGATCTTTGTAGGCAATGGCAAGGAATCACAGATGGAAGTGCTCAGAAATATCCTGGCAAACAACCACAGTCGTCTTCATATCACTGCCAAAGAAGAGTGTTTGGGAATCAATCCGGGATCACAGACTTTGAAAGGCCATCTGATTTCCACTATGAGGCAGGTTCAGCCATCTGCATGTCATAATTCCTGACCAAAACAGTATCTCTGCAGGACAACTGGACCTTGGGCCACTGAGAGGCATGCCACACTGACATCTGGACAGGGGTCTGAGCTCAGCACAGCGAGCCCTGGGGCCTTTATCTTGCCCATGGCATCTCTAGGCAGCTAACAACCAAACAGTTAAAAAAACCTGTATAAAACAGCAGCTATATATTAATAAATATAAAATCAATATATGAATTACATAATTTAAAATACAAATGGAGGTTAAGTGGCATCTAATAAATGTTAAAATGTTTTTTTAAAGGTAGATCTTTGCCTGGCGCCAAAAGGAATGTAAGGAAGGCGCCGAGCAAATCTCCTTGGGGAGAGCGTTCCAGATGTGGGGAGCAGCTGCAGAAAAGGCCCTCCTTCCAGCAGCTGCCCCTCTCACTTCCCCAGGAGTTGGCTCGTGCAGGAGGGCCCCCTGCAGTGATCTCAACAGTTGGGGAGGCACATATGGGTGCAGGCCCTCCTTCAGGTAACCAGGACCTCAGCTGCTCAGGGCTTTATCTGTGAAAACAAGCACCTTGAATTGGCCCTGGCCACAAATGGTAACCAGTGTAGGTTTTTTAATATACGTGTTATACGGGCTGCTTTAGAAGTTGCTGTCACTAACTGGGTGACCTGATTCTGTGCCAGTTATAATTGCCAGACCATCCTCAAGGGCAGCCCCCATACAGTGTGTTGCAATAACCTATTTTGGACGTTACCAGTGCATGGGTGACTATTTTCTGGCTCTGTCTGCCCAGATAGGAGCCGTTGGTAAATCCGCCACAGCTGGAGGAAAGCACCCCTGAACACCACATTCACCTGGCATTCCAGGGACAAACCCAGGTCCAGGAGCACCCCAGAATGCAGATCCTGTCCCTTAGGGGGAATGTGTCCCCCATCTAGGACAGGGCAATGCCCCTCCAACCAGTCTGATGCCCTCCCTACTAGTAGCACCTCCATCTTGTCTGGATTGAGCCTCAGTTTGTTGACCCTCATCCAGTCTATTACCAAGTTCAGGCTCCAGTTTGGGACAGTGACAGCCTCACCTGGGTGAGATGTAAACGAGAGGCAGAGCTGAGTATCAACAGCATATTGCTGAGACTTCAGCCCAAACCTCTGGATGACCTCTCCCAGCAGCTTCATATAGATGTTAGGAAGCATGGGGACAGCACTGAGCCCTGTGCCACCCCAGGATGCAACTGCCAGGGAGCAGAGAACTGTCTCCCAGCGCTACCTTCTGGACCTGATCAGCCAGGTAGGAATGGAGCCACCACAAAGCAGTGCCTCCTGCTCCGACCCTGGCCAACCTGTCCAGAAGGATACCATGGTTAATGGCACTGAAGACCACTGAGAGGTCCAGGAGGACCAACAGGGTCACACTCCCCCTGTCCCTCTCCCTGCAAAGGCCATCATACAGGGTGACCAAGACAATGGCCTTCTGCACCCCAAACCCAAGCCTACAGTCCGCTTCAAGTGGATCCAGATAAGGGACACCTGGTGGAAGTGGCCCAGTTAAGGGCTGAAATTGGTACTTCTGCCACTGAAACACGAATCATGGAAACTTGTAGAGAGGGGCTTGTTTATGATGAGCCCTCTACAGTTTAAATGACTCCATTGCAGTTTTGTCCTCTTGAATATATTGCTGGATTAATTAAATGACTGGATTCTTACAAGATCACATGCCTTCAAAGAGGCAAGGAAGATTTAGAGGACATGAATGCCTGCTCCAATACAATGTGGCAGAGGAGGCACCACTCTTTTCTCTCCCTTCCCTTGTGGTCTACGCCTCCATCTGCTTGGACCAAAAGAAACCAGTATTTTGAGAGGGCTTCTTGTGGACAGAGTGGTTCCCAAGCACCGGTGTGCCTCCCAGTTCCACGTCTGGACTCCTCACTCCCACCCGACAACTTCCAAATAGCCTGATTTAGATATTCCATAGCCCTCCATAGGGTTTGTCTTTGCAGGCGGGAAACAAAGCTGGTTTGAGCCACTGTCACTCCGGATCTTCAGCTAAGCAAGGAGCTGAGGGGGCAGTCCCCTGTCTGGAAATGTTAAACTACAAAGTACTAAAAGTGTTAAACTATTTGAAGCACTTGAAGCACTAATATGACAGTTTCAGTTTCTTTAATTTTCCCAACTTTTCCACTGTGACCCATTTCCACATCAATTTGCCTTTTAAAAAAGGAAAGAAAGCCTGCATAGAAATTCATATACTTTTGTGTATGCATTCTGCCTAATCTATGCATTTTTACAAAGGGTTTTTGGTAATATAAATACTTTGAACATTTTTCCATTAATAGGTGCATTGTTTGCACATTTTTTTGGAAAACTGAAGTGCAAAACATGGTGAAATGTGACTACCAAAAGGTGAATGCATTCTGGTACACATATTAATTCAAGCCGTATACTTCTGTTACTTTTGTATCAAATCCTCCCCACTTGCCATTTCTCGCCTGGCTGAGGAGCCTTTGATGACAGCCAGCCACAGACCTTACAGTATTGTCATGAAGCCTACATTGTATAAAGTTGCCAAGAGGAATCTCATGGAGAAGTTTTGTTGAAAGTCTTGCTGAAATCAAGATCCTGTCCTCCTGGCATTTCCCAGATCTGTCAAGCCAGTGAATCTACCAAAGACAGAGAAGGTTACTCTGACATGACTTGTGCTGCAGAACGCCATGCTGACTCCTGAATAATCTTTGTAGAACAAGGAGATGACATCAAGCTGACTAGTTGGCACCTCTTCCCATTTAGTGAAGACGGGGCGCTTGCCCGCTCCCTCCTCGCAGGCTTGCCTCAGCTCGGGATTTCCTGCTCCACAGGGCTGCGCTTGTGCAAGTGGGATTGGTCGTCTTGGGGGCAGAGAGGCAGGACCTACTGCCCTCCAGGGGCCAAGGGCCGCCTCACTAAGGAGCTCAGCCACCTGAGGCCCCCACTGCTCTCCCGCAAACAGAAAAAGCATTTCGAAGGGAGATAAAGGGCTGGATTAAAGGTTATTAATTCCATTTTAGTTCTGTCTGATGAACCACCCTAGCATCTCTTCATAGCTCCATGAAAGCTTTTTGTGCAAGGCGTTGGGATGGGGAAGGAGATGTCAGCATGAATATTCTTTCTATTCCTGAACAAACTGTTGGGAGGCAAGTGAGAGTCATCTGGCGATCCTGAGATCCACTCTGCTTCCCAGATTATTGGCTCTGAGGGAAACAGTGGATGCTTCTCAGCCACTCAGCTGAGCCTGAAGCTAACAAAGCATTTTAAAATTTAATAGTGAAATGAAATCCCCAACAGGCCTGTCCTCCTTTTAGAATTAGTTGGAGCGCTCCTTCCCTTTCTCTCCCTGTTTCTGTCTCCTGGTTAGGCCAATCGGCAGATTTACAGGGAACACCAAAATGGCAGGAAGCAATGAAGTTCCAAAGACAGCAACAGGAAAAGCAGCAAGTGCAGTGGCACCCTGTCAGTTGCCCAGAATCAGATGTTTGCTCCGCCTGCTGTCGTTAAAAGTCCAGTACTGGGAACTCAGTCATCTTGAAAGCAGTGGCCCAGTTTACCTCCTTGCATTATTTGCTCATGGTTACAGCCAGGCGTCCTCCCTCCAGCCCACCCACTGCTGCCTGGATGCTGATCTGGGCTGAAGAGCGCCTGTTCCCCAGACTTGGCCTCCCTTCCTCCCTTATTCCTGGGTCCTGTCATGGCACGTGCGTCCTTGGCATGTTCCGAACAGCATCCAACATACCTGCAGCCCAGCACAGCCCTGTGGAAGTGGCAGGGAGCTGCGGGGACACACAGCCCTCTTCCACGGCAGGTTCTCTCGGCCGTCCCTACTAGCTCCTTCCTCAGAATCGAAAGTTGAGAGGAAGTTGCTTTGGTGCTGGCAGGGCAGGCCCCTTGCAAAGGCTCTGGGCTCCAGGTACAGGTGGAAGGACTATGAAAAGTCCCCGAGGCTTGTTGCCAGTTCCTGGTGGGGGTGCAGGATTGCCCCCTAATGTTTGTCTCATTTCTGGAGTTCTGGACTTGCTAATGGGGCTGAATCCATGTGGTTACTTTCCATCAATAAAAGAACAACACGTTAGCTCAGCTCCCCAGTGGGAGGTGGGAAGCGCTCAAAAACAAAAAGCTATGAGATCTCTCCCTACATGTGGAGACCCCCGGCCACGCGTGGCAGTCACTTCAGCTTCTCCAGTGCAACTCCTTCTTGGGATGGGGGAAATTCAATGATGTCCATGCAAATCAAAGCTACTTCACAGAAATGACTTTGTTAGAAACTTTACCCCCACTGTTTTGCTTCTGAGCACCTACAGGGTTTTTTATTTATTTTATTTTCCAATTTGTAGCCTGCCTTTTTCCTACAAAGGGCTCAAGGCAGCTTACATCATTCTCCTCCTCCATCTTATCCCCGCAACAACAACCCTGTGAGGTAGGTTGGGCTGAGAGTCTGTGGCTGGCCCAAAGTCACCCAGTTGGCTCCATGGCTGAGCGGGGACTCGAACCCAGATCGTCTGAGTCCCAGTCCCAGGCTCTTAACCACGACGCCACACTGGCTCTCATCGCATGTGTGAAGTAGGCCTTTGCAGACTCCCTGAAACAGTCTTTTGATAAAACCTTGTTGGATTGGCTAAACCCCTGCCCATCAAGCCATGTATCACTCCCCAGTTTCCCCAAAGCCTCCAGCTTCTTTTCAAATCTCTGAGACCCGACAGCGCCTGGAGTTGTCTGACATATCTTCACATCCTCAAGTTTTACTCTCTATTGTTGATGCAGATACACGGGAAAGAAGAAAGGCCAGAAAGGAACCCAAGCAGATGGCCCCCGACCCACTTAACAAGCTGTCCCACTGCTGGGCCCATTCCGTAGCTTATTTCTTTCTTTCTGCTTCACAGAAATACATACCTAAAGGACAAGAGGTCAACTGCAGAAAAAGTCTGAAATCCTAAGTTGCTTTGTAAACCCTTGGGAAGTCTGTTATCCTACCAAGTTGGAATAGTGGAGCTTCAGAGGTGGCTAGTGGACTTCCCTGGTTGAAATCTCCCCTCTGCCAGGAACTGATAGAATAACACACTCATCCCATCCATCCATTTATTCATTATATTTTTGTATTGCCAATGTCCAAAGCTATTAAAAAGATTAAACTCCTAAAATGCAATATATCAAGTGAAATAGAACAATTTATAAATACATAAAATAATTTTGCAGAAAAATATAAAATGATTTTGCACCAAAGTCCCAGGACCCCCTTAAAAATCTTATCATAGGCTATCAAACGCCTGAGAACAGGGACAAGTCTTAGGCTGGCACCACTCAGACCTCATTCTATAATCATCTTGGCCACCCTCAGGATGGGATATTGCTCCCATTCTCAGGGCTTCCTTTGCAGGAGTGCCACAGAGAAAGTGAGCAGTGCACAGGCAGGCGGGTGCTGTGGGGGGCGCTCCGCCATGTTCAGAAACGTACGGGCAGCCAGTGCAAGCAGGCTAGCTCTGGCATCATATGCGCAGAGTGTCTGCTCTCCATTATCCATTCAGCTGCTGCATTTTGTACGAGTTGCAGCTTCTAAAACTTCTGTAAATACAGCTCCTCATAGACTAAGCTACAGTAATCTAATCCGGAAGTTACAAGCACCAGCTACCGAGGCTAGGCTACCCTCGCCCAGAAGGCACTTAAGCTGCACCATGGCGGACACTCCATGCCACCTGGGCCATCTGGGCCTCACGGGACAGTGATCGCTCCTGGAAAGGCCCAAGCCATGAGACCCCTCTGTCACAGGCCATGCAAGCCCTCCAGGACAGGATGAAAACCCCATGCCTGTGCAAAAGAGTTACCTCTCCCTCCCTTTTTCCTCAGCCTCAGTCCTTCTGCAAAATGAGATGATGCATGTGTAGCAATATGAACAACTGAAAGCCTGACATACATGGTAGGTGAGCAGACTTCTCACAAAACAATCACAAAGACAAAAACAGGAGAACAATCAGGAATTATGAAAACATGCACACGTGTATATGGCAGTGTGTGAACCAACTAAACAAAATAACAAATGTTCTGGTGCCAACATCATGCTGATCAAAGGTCGAATTGAGATTTGTTGATGTCACAATCAGCACTAGAATGATTTTTCTAATTCTTCCTTGTTTCTGGTTCTTGTTAGATTCCCCTTTTTTGAAGTTAGCAGATGCCCACATCTCTCAGAAGAAAAGAAAATGTCAGCTGCTATTGAATGGCTATTTCATCCTAATCCACAGCACGTGAGAGAAATAGCACAAGTGAGAGTCCCGTGTGTGCAAGTCACTGATCCTGGGAAGACGTGGATGAGTGGCTGGCAGGTGGACAACTGGCCGGCGAGGGCCTGGCCAAGCGGCGTGGAGGCGAGTGTGGCGGCAGAGCGCTGCTGGGAGGCTGGGGAGGCTGGGGAGAGCGTTGGCAGGACGTGCAGTGGAGCTGCAGCAGCAGAGTTGCAGTGACTGCAGAAAAGCCAGCCACAGACAATGGCTGCTCCGCACCCCCAGCCTCTCTCAGCACAGAGAGGCGGTGGACCTGGCCTGGCATTCTCCGCCTCGCCGCCTGATCGCATGCCAGAGCCCAGCGGAGCAGCGGCAGGCGAAAGGGGAGTGAGTCTGGCAGGCTTGGGAAGCAGGGCTGAGCCTTCCCAGCCTGACGGGGAGCAAGAAGCCATGTGGAAGCCACAAATGGGCAGGTCACGCGGCTGGGGGCGCTGCAAGACGCCTCCTCCGCTGCTGAGGGCAGAGGCAGAAGGGCCCCGGCGCCCTGTCCCCAGGCCACGATTATGGAAAAGCGGGCTTGGCATACCTCCGAAGTCAGGGCGCAGACGGACATCATACCCCTTCAGGAGCTTGTCCACAATTTCTTTCACCACCGAAATGTTCCCAGTGGAGGGGCTGGAAGAAAGAAGAACACCGTGGCCTGGTCACCATTACATTACGGCTTCACATCCGCCCCACCCCCCACCCCCAGGGCACACACGGCCATACCCCACAACTGCCCAGGGCACTTCAGCTGCTGGGAAGTGTAGGCATTAAACAGATGATAAAATGATAATCTGCAAACCAGCCAGACCATCACACCTCAGCATACTGCAGGATGGGCAGCCAGCAGAACTGCTGCCTGCCCAGCTGGGGGCAACATGGACGGGCCTGGAGCTTCTTGCAGGGGGCAAAGGAGGTTGCCTGCAGGTGCTCGGGCAGCAGAGAGGGGAGCAGCCATGGTGTCTGGGGTGGGGAACCACAGGCAGGCTGGCTGAGCTGCCTGGCTTGTGCCTCTTGCCCAAGCCCTCCCGGAGCACCAGCGCGGCTCGCCCAGAGGCTGCCTTCTCATGTGCCTGACGGGCATAAGCAGATCATCCCCCATCCTGTCTCGCACTTCGGAACATGCATGAACTTCACAAGAGACCGATCCAGGTGCAGGGGTGAGAAGGAGGGGCTCCCTGCCCCATCCAGTCCCATACACCAGGCCCCCACAGGGACCCTCAGCAGTACTCCATTAGTAAGCTTTTGCAAACCGCAGAGCGGGTCACAGACACAGAACACCGTGTACGTTGCATCCACACACACATTCCGATTGCTGCTGCCTGGCCATCTGGGTGCACATCACCATGTTAACAGACTTCACCACACTGCACCGTGTCCACCTGAGCCTTCCACACACACCTCCTCCATCGCTCACCAGCCCCCTCACTCGCTTGCATCTACACACGGATTTTCTCATGTTGTCTTTCCCAACATGTTGCCTTTTGCATCTCTCCCCCTTCCACCCCAATGCCTTCTGCTTCCAGAACAAGGATGCCATTTCTTTCTCCTCCTCTTTTCCACTTCAACATTAAAGATTCTAGAGCCTTTGCAAATTGATTTTCCCCCCTCTGTGGAGCAACTGCCCTTATAACAGACTAGGAGAAGGGAGACTCCATCTTTCCATCCGTGTGGGGGTGGCAGACGAGTGAGCCTCGGCTCCTAAGCTGGCTGTTTTCCATGCAGAGGCTGGCTGGCAACCTTGTTCCGCATCCAAAGGTGTGCCTCAGGGTGCATGTGTGAATGAGGGAGAGACCTTGCAAATGGGAGAAACAAAGCAAGCGCTGGTGGGAGCGATGAAAGGGAAATGAAGAAATGCAAGAAGCGTGTCTGTTGCTTCTACACCCCACTCTCCTGCAAGGACATGGCATACAAATGACAAACCCTCAGACCAGGACAGATGCTAGCCCACAGGTACTTCCATCTTGGCCTCACTGGAGGAGGGCCTTTCCTTGCAAGGAATCAGCTTCCTTTTCAGGATTTAGCAACTGCAAAGCAAGCTCAGTTTGTGCAAGCAGCAGGAAGGAACCTCAGATCAGAACAGGCGATTGCTCCTGCCAATAATGCAGTACAAACACACTGAGGAGCGAATCTGGGGACACGAGTGGGGATTTTGGAGCAGAATAAGCACATGGCTCTCTGAGTCGGACACCTTCCTTCGGAATATACCAGAGGGAGCCAGCAGGTCTTCTGGCCTTCAGTGTCTGCTCACTGGAGTGCTGCTACGGGGCAGTTCCTTCGCCTTCCTTGCACTTTGCAGCCCTGGCATGCCTCCGTCCGTGTTCGCGTTTGCACGCAAATGTAGATGTCTGCATAGAGAGCATCTCCGTACAAGGCTTGCCCTGCATGGTGTTCGGATCACGGTTCAGACTGTGCATCTTATTAGCTCAGCTGCGATTGCAGTCAGCTCCTGACTCACACAGAACTCTTCTTCCCAAACGTGGGCTTGCTCTCCTATCCTAAAATTGCGGGCGGGATGCAGGACGCAGGAGGATCGGCACGTAGAGAGGTCGGTGCCCTCCCGAAACGCCGCTTTTGTCAGGCTTGCGGGAGCGGAGACGGCCGTCCTGCCCCTTCCCAAGGCTGGCCTCCTGCGCGGGAACCCGGCGAGGTCCGGGGTGGCAGCGCCCTCGGTCCTTCGCCAGGCAGGAGGGCGCCGCGGCGCGTGTGCGGAGGGAGCCCCGCCGCGGCCGGGGCGCAGGCGGCCTCGAGCCCCGCCATCCCGCCCCTGCCCCTCGGCCGCAGCGAGCAGGTGGGGGCCGAGGGCACGGCGCCCCGGCCTGCTCGCGGGGCGCCCCGAACGCGGGCACCGGCGCTGCCGGGGCCGCCTGACAAGAGCCGCGCCGCTCCACCTGGCCTCCGGCCCGCGCGGGCCTGGCGCCGCTGCCCGGACCGGCGGCACGCCGGGCCGGGCTCCCCCCTGGCGCGCCGCCTGCCCCTGCCCTGCCCCGTGGCCCCTGCGCCCCGGCCGCCGCCTTCCCTTCGCGCCCCCGCCGCGCAGCAGGTCCGGCGCCCCCGCGCAGGAGCAGCAGCCCGGCGGATCCCGCAAGCCGCGCAGCAGGAGCGGCGCCCGCCGCTGCCCGGGCATCCGCGGGAGAGGCGCCGCCACTTACCTTTGGGCGCAGCAGGCGAGACAAAGGGCTGCCAAAGCAGAGACGAGTCCACTCAGTCCGTCTGCCTGAAATCTCCACATCTCCACCAGCAGCACCATGGAGGGAAGGAAGGTCTGTGGGGAGGGGGAGGGAGGAGGAGGAGGAGGAGGAGAGGGGGGGAGGGGGAGGGGAGACGGAGCGCCGATCTGCGCCTCCCGGCAGGGAGGAGGAGGAGGCGGGGGCGCAAATGTCCTGAGGACCGGGCAATGGTTTGCGAGGAAAAACCAAGGGAAAGCAGACACGCGATCACATGAAGCGTCTGAAGGGGCGACTCCGCGGGCGGTTAGCGCCCGCTCACAGCTCCGCTCCTTCTCTCATGCAGCGGGCGCGGCGGCGGCGGCGGCGGCGGCAGCGGCATCCTCTCACCGAAGCATCTCTCGCGGCGCGGACGGTCCCGGGGGACGAAGAGCATCCGCGCCCGCAAAACGCAGAGCGCGCTCCCGTGGGTGGCGGCGCGGCGTGAGGGGAAGCCACGGGGAAGGTCTGGAAACGAGGCGACGCGAAGACCCGCTGCCCGTGCCCCTCCGGCGCTGCCCCCTCCCTGTTACTTCGCCATGCAGCCCTGCAGAGGTTGCCTCGCTCCGACTATCCACCTTCAGAGAGGAGGAGGAGGAGAAAGGAGAGCAATGCGTGAAGGAGGGGTGGGGAGAGGAGAGGAGAGGAAAGGGGTGGGGTGGGCCAGCCGGAGGAAGAGTTAACGAGCAAGGCGACTCGTACTCTCTGCTCCTCCCGCCCCTCGCTGGGTCCCCCTTCCCTATTTTTAGAAAAGGTTTGCAGGAGCCAGCGCTATTTGCTGCGGAATGTATCTGGGGGGACTTGTGGGGAGAAAAGGGAAGGGAGCATCCAGAGGTGGGGGAGGACTGGCCTCTGCGGGGACGAAAAAAGCAGTTCCTGAAATCAACCTGATTTCTCCCAATCTTTGCAGCAGTAGCCTAAGGAATAAGATATTAGTAGTTGGGGAAAGAGTGGGAAAACTCCCCCCACCAACCAAGAAATGCTTGATAGATCAACGGCATTCTGACGTCATATCTGGGAACATTAACCCTTGCTGGCTTGCCAAAGGCTTGAGCTCCGGTTGGAAGTGGGGCAGTCGAGCCTGTCACGCCAAGGTGGGATGTGGCTGAGGCGGGCAGAGCTGGCCATGAGGGAGCTGCGTGGCCTGTCCTCAGCCCCCGAGCTGCCTCAGTGCCCTCGCGTGCAGGGCGGGGGCCGCTCCTTGCCGATGCCACTGCCAGCCGGGCCTCCTCCTGTCGCATGTGGGGAGGATGGCAGCATCTCCAGGCCGAAGAATGCCTGGAGCCAGCCCCGCTCCAAAAGCTAAGCCTGATCACCCCGGGGAGGAGGGCTGGAGGCCACGGTCGCGTTCCATACAGAGAAGGAAGCTCCGTTCGTCCTGGCATGCCTACCAGGTCCTCGGGGACATGCCTAGAAAGTGAATCAGAGGCTTCGCGCTAGGCTGGGGCACAGACAAGTGTGCCGCACATGGCCACAGCAAGGTGTCCGCAGAAGGGGCACTCCTGGCTCCAGGGCGGGAGCAGACAAGCACCGGGGGCGTGGCACTGTTGCACAGGATCTCACTGTGGCATCTTCAGCAGGGGGAAGAGCAGCCCAGGTGTTTCAGCTGAGCAGCAGCTCAAGTTGAGCTTCCGCCCTTTACGCCCACATCATCCCCGCCAGGTTTTGGTCCTGACAGGACACCGGCACAGCAGAGTGAAGTCTCTTGTTCAAGTGGCAACTTTTCTTACAATTCTGTGTGATTTGGAGCGGTGAACAATAAAAGACAAAAACCATAAAACAAACAAGCACAATATTAAAAACAGCAGCTGGTTAACCAAGAATTTTTTCAAGCGTGGGATATGGCATACCCTTGCTGCCCATGTGCCTCCCAAGGCAGGGAACTCCAGGGAAACTCTGAAGACGCTTCTCCAGGGTTTCACACTAGTACCAAACCTTGGCTGGTAACAAATAGGCAAGTCAGTGCAGTTCCCTCAGGAAGGGAGTTGCAAAACAGCCAAATGTCTGCATTTTGCTCTTGTTGTTTTTGTTAGTCGCGAAGTCGTGTCCAACCCATCGCGACCCCATGGACAACATTCCTCCAGGCCTTCCTGTCTTCCACTGTCCCCCGGAGCCCACTCAGCTCACACCAACTGCTTTAGTGACTCCATCCAGCCACCTCATTCTCTGCCGTCCCCTTCTGCTGTTGCCATCTATTGCTCTAGCTCCAGCTTTTGGACAAGTTTTAGGGGCAGCCTCACATAGTGCACATGGCTGTAATCCAGTCATGAGGTTACTGGCACCTTTTCCATTGTGGCCAGGCTACTCCTGCCCAGGAGCAGCTAAAGCTGGTAGAAGCTGCTCCGCCTCACCCTAATCTCTTTCCTTCAGAACTGGCTTTGTTCCTTTCCCAGAAGTTGGATATTGGGTATAATTGCCCCATGTCAGGAAGTTCCAGGGAATGCTTTATGAGAGACAAAATATGAGCAAAATGGTAATGCTTTACTTTCAGGGCCTAGACCAAACATCACACTGGGTAATCAAGCAAGGTCCAAACATACACACTTGCAAATGTAAACTGAAATGTCTTAAATGCTTTGTACGAAACTTACAAAGGAAATCATCTTGGTGATTACACAGACATAACAATTGCAAAGCTGGGTGATCAAAGGTAGCAAACAAAATAGAAAATTGAGCTCATGGCAATTGCTTGGCTGGGCAATCTAATGCTTCCTGATCACCCACCTGAACTCTGCCTATGTTTGGAAGGCAGCTAACCTCGCACATGCTAAAACTATCTAACTTCTCCTTGACTTCACACTACTTCATGAAATGCGGTGCTAAAACACTGCTGGGTTGTTCTGGTCAGATACATGATTATACTTGGAACTTATGGAAATATAGAAACAGAGCGAATCAGAAGGGGGTCTCCCAGGTCATCTAGTCTGACCCCTGGCCCTAGCCAGCTCTGCTTATGACACACCTACTTATGTGGCACCTAACAGGCGAATTCACTTTGGAGTTAAAATGTTTGGTCCAGTTTGACACTAAAATAACTTTTAAGTTTAGAAATAATTCCAGAGACTAGCCAAAATGGCAACACTGAACATGAGCTATAAGCAGTTCATTCCCTGAGCGCTCTCTGACCTTGAACAGCTCTGCCAGTCGGTGCCAGAACCATCTGGAAGGCACTGCATGGAGTGGTTGAGTGCTGACTTTTGGGCATAAGGAGAACATTGCGGGGGGGGGGGGGTTATGCAGGTGCTTCTTGCCCTTCCCCACTTTGTGTATTGCCTGCCAGGGTAATCCATTCATTTTGCTTAAATGGTGTCAAAGCCACCAGTCATTTGCCTTTACCTTCCTGGAAATAGGATTCTGGACCATCAAGGATTGCACTGAGAACATGACGAACATGGCGGTATCAAAAGCCATGTATGTACTCCATCGGCATCTCAGAAACAATTGAGAGCAAATTCGTTCATCTGTGCTGACAACTGCCCTGCCTCCCTTGCCAAAGGTGGCCTGAGCTTTTGATGAATGGCAAACGTGCTCATCAGAAAGGCCACCTGCAGGACCAGCTTGACAGAGAAACTCAAAAGTCTCCCTCAGAGGGAAAAAGGAGTGATGTTTTCTTAATAGGAAGATGGCAAATTCCACAATCTAATCCCTTTTGTTCTTACCAATTCATCCTTCCAGGTATTTTGGAGGTAGGGAGGGCGACTGTGATCTTGTGGCAGCCAGAAGAAATTGTTTTTCAAGTCAACCCAACGGTCTTAGGAAGAGTCCTGCACTGCTGAATTGCTTTCTCGGCTCCTCTTCCCTGGGAAACACACCTTCAGACAGGGAGCAGCCTGAGCCAAGACACCCTTCCAAAAGGAAAGCTGGTGTCCCTGCACAAGCACCAAGCCACTACCTGCCCTGCCAGAGCTGCTCACGAGCCGTGCTGCATGACTGAGGGACTGCAGAGTTGGGTGCTGAGGCCAAAACAAGAGAGGAAATGAAGAGGGAAAGGGAGTGAACAGCTCCTCTGGGAAGCAGAAAGAACGCCCCAAAATGGCCAGGAAAGTACAGAGGGAAAAGATCAGAGGAAGAGGAGGAATGGTGGTGATAATGAGGCCTCGACGGGAATTAATGAGTGCTGGCAGTGACAAAGCCAGGTGAAGGTCAGGCCCTGCGTATCCCTGGGCTTGTGGCAGAGTCCTCTGCATGTGACGGAATCATGGCAGTGCACATTCTTGGGTAGCAAAAGGGAGCGAGGGGTGGCAAGGGAGGTGTGCTTCAGGTTTTAAGTAGGCCAGCAGCCCTGCTGAGGCAAGAAACCTCCCAGGCAAGCCAGGAGCTCAGCCAGGGGGCAGGTGTGACTTGAAGGGCCCGGCCATGAGGACAGCTGAGGACACAGCCCGTGCCTGACCAGTTGCTCTCCCTGGTGCCAATAGCGGGACTCTCCGCCCAGTTTCCAGCCTGCTGTGTTCAGCCTCACTTCCATGCACAGCATGAAGAGCCTTTCCCCAAGGTGGCCGTTCTGCCTTCCCTGGAACGGACACTTCCCCTGCTCACACTTCTTGCCTTTCCAATCTGTGTGCAGTGCCGGGCTGGGGACAATAACAGCCTCGGCTGTGTTGGTGGTTAGCCAGCACTAGCAACAAAACCAAGGGCTGCACCTTCATTGGCACTTGATGCAACTGACCGTGGCATCTTCTGGTCCATTTGGCCAGGACTGGACTTAGGAGCACACTTTGCAGTGGTTCTGTCCCTACTTGCTGGAGTTGGTGCTCGGGCTCTTTGTTCCTAGCTTATGAGGTACCTGCGGGTTCTATTATCCCCCTAACCTTGTACACCTTCATGAAGCTCTTAGAAGACATTGTCTAATGTTCTGACCTGGTGACACACACCTGTGCCCCCTTTCAACTGTTGCAAAGGAATCTGAAGAAGCTCTGACCCGTTGTCTAGATGCAGTGATGGACTGGATGTGGACTCGTGGGTGATCCAGACAAGACAGTGGTGCAAGCACTGGGAGCAGCAGGCAAGCTAATCAGAGACTGAGGGTACAGCCTGAGGTGGCAAAGCAATCCTGTGTAGGATCAGGTGCGCAGCTTAAGGGTGCTTCTGAGCCAAGCATTCCTCCTGGGCAGAGGGGCTGGTGCTGGCACCAGGGCCGCCTTTGCCAAGAAAAGAGTCCCTCTAGCGCCAGATTCGGTCCACACAGGGGGTGACCAGCTGCCCTCCGGACACCCACAACGGAGGCCTGAGTGCAAGAGCACCATGCCACTCGTGTCCCCCAGTAAATGGTGCATATGAGCATACTGCCTCTGATTCTGGAGGGAGCATATAGCCATCTGAACTAGCAGCCATCAAAAACTTTATACTTTACTCTGATCTGGCCCATCCCCTTTAAAGGCTTCCAAAGTGGGGCCACCACTGCATCCTGTGGAAGCAAACTCCATGGTCTGACTGCCTGCTGTTTGAAGAAGTGCTTCCTTTTACATGTCCTGAATTCAATTTGATGTCACTGGATGGCTCCATGAAGAGATCTCACCTTGGTCAAGAGGGACTTTGCCAAAAGCTGCCCCCTGCCCCAAATCCATGCTCCCCATGGCTACCAAACCGCCTTTAACTGCATTATAGTTCATGTCTGCCAAGATTTCTGATACAGCACAGAAATCAGCTTCCCTTTTCCCCAGGAGGCTGCTGCGGATGCTCTGGAAGCACATGGCTCTGCCCCTGTGCTCCAAGCACCGGGTGGGACCAGAGGAGCCTATTTTGACAGTTGAAATGGGCCTGGAGAAGGAAGGAGCCAGGAAGGGCCTCCGTTGGTTTGAATGACTGCCATTTCGTGCAGTGTTGCCTAGCAACTGCCTGGGCTGCTGGATGCAGTGCGGGCCGGCTCTTCTTTGCCAGCTCCGAGAACAGGCAGCGCAGAGACTCCTGCAGCGCTCGCTCTGGCAGGGGGTGTGGCAGGAGGAGGAACGCACAGAAAAGCAGGGAAGGCGGGATGAGGGGAGGCCAGGAGCATCCTTGCCGAGGGCAAGCAGGCTGGAGCGTAAGCCCTGCTGGGCCACTGAACTGGGAGATCCTCTTTCAGTGCCCAGGCAGAGCGGCTCAGCATGTCCAGGTCGTGCGGCTGGCCCCGACTCGCTTCTCGAGGTGCTGCTGCGAGGGCGGGAAGGCCTGGGCGGTCTTCTCAGTGAAGCCCGCTGCATTCGGGTGGCGTCCGTGCAGCAGCGGCTGCTGCCACCTTTTGTCCAGCATGTGTCACTAGCGGGCTGGGGATTTCCAGCAGGGCCCTAAAGCTGGTGGGACCGACCCCCTCGCAGGTCAGAGCTCATGCTCCACAGTGGCCCATCAGGTGCCGTGGGAAGGGCTGCACAGACGGCGGGCAGCTGCTTTGCTTCAACGTCCATGGGCCTTGGGGCTCTGATTACTTTTTTCTTGTCTTCCAGCACCTGCGACCTCAGCATTCTTTCTTGCGGGTCATGATCCTAAACACTGTTCATTTGATTTTCCCAAGGGAAAGACATTTCTGGAAAACAGCTGGATTTTTTATTTTCAGAAATGGGAGATCCAACTTATTTCCCTTTCTTTCTCCAGAGAGGCACTTCTGGTGAAATTTGAAGCCATCACATCCCCTTTGGAAACTCTGCTGAGTAACGGCTTGTGCTGTGGAGCTGAAATGACAGAAGCATCCAAAGTAATGCCCAAGGTGGAGAAAGTAGACTGGGAGACCTTTTCCTCTGTCTGTCGCAATACTGGAACACAGTGGGGTCCTCTGATGTGTTGGAAATTCAGGAAGGACTTTTTCACACAGCACACCACTAAACTGTGGAGTCTGCCTCTAGTGGTGGCCACCAGTTTGGAGGACTTTAAAGGGAATGGGCCAAATCAGAGTATAGAACTATCAATGGCTGCTAGTCCAAATGCCTATACCCCCAGAATCAGAGGCAGTATGCCTATATGCACCAATTACTGGGGAACATGGGTGGACAGTGGTCTTGTACTCAGGCCCTGTTTACTTGTACTGTGGCCACTGTGTGAACAAAATGCTGTATTACATGGACTCCTGTGTCAGCATCCAGGGCATGGGCAGCTGGGTATTAGATCAGGGGACTAGGACCCAGAGGACCAAGGGCCCGTTCCAAATCGCAGTCAAGCAGTCCAGAGGTCAAGGCCAGTAACAGAAGCACAAGGTAAATCAATCCGAATAGAGCAGACTAGTCAAAGCCGGTCAGGAGTCAAAAGCCAGAGAGACAAGCCGAGGAGAAGTAGATATGTGAGACTGGAGCAGCAGGTGGAGCAGGTGGAGCTGGGCATGGTCCAGAAGCAGAGGCAGGAGCGAGGTGACAGGCAGTTTCCAGGAACAGGTTCTAGCAGGCACAGAGAGCTCCAGCAACACCAGAGACCTTCATTGCTGAAACAGCACCTGGAGGGAAGAGCTGGTTCTTGTGTAGCTCTTCCCTCAGGGCTCCCAGGTGGTGCTCATAACAGCCCAGGTGGCTGCAATGGACTGTGGGCCCGGTCCTGCAACCCCCAAGGCTACTATTCTGGTCTCTGGCCAGAAGAGGGAGCCCCAATACTGCCTCAGAACCTCACACCCTGGCCCAATCCAGCATGGCTGTTCTTACGTCCTTTATAGTGAAATTAAAGGAGTTATAAACAGTATAGAGAGTAGCAGCTGGGTTTTATTTTTCTCAAAAAGAGGAATAAAACTCATTTACCTTTCTTGCTCCCAGCAGCTGTAGAATCAGCACCAGGGGAAACCGGAAAGCATCATACCAGCTGATAGTCTCAGGCTGGCTGGACATTCCTTTTGATTAGCCAAGGACTCCTTCTCTTCTGCCCCACATTCTCATGTGAACTTGCATGGGGTTCCCAGGAAAGCTGGGGTCAGATGAAGAGCAGGTGTGGCACATTGGTTAGTGCAGGGATTGGAGCAGTGGCCCAGAACTGGAGTGCCCGTAATTGGCAGTGAAGTTCCCTGGGTGATGTTGAGCAAGTCCTGCTCTCCGCCTCAGGGACCTCACAGGAACAGGGCAACTGGGGCCCAGCTGGGCAGAGATGGTCGTGTGCCCCCTGTAGAAGCCTCCGGTGCCTGTGTCCGCCTCTCCCCACTGGATCCTGGACATGTTTATTGGGCTTGCAGCACACTGGATCAGGGGAGCTCACAGCATTGGGTAGTCCTCTCCAGGGTTGTGCTTGACAGAAAATGGAGGACAGGAAGGAAGAACCTACCCAGTATGATGAGGGAAAACAGAAGAAGAGCTGAGCTGGATCAGAGCTGTTATGACACTCTTTCTGTCAGAAGAGAAAAATATTTCAGGCATGCAGAGAGTTCTTTTTAAAACTTTATTGCAATGAAGGGAACAAAAAAATGGTTTCCTTCCCATTTTCCTGTTCACCTGAGCACATGTTCACATCCCCCTTTTGAACCCTGCTTCCGGCCGCTTCTCCCTCCTCCTTTCCCCTCATTGGCTGGGGTACTGGGAGTTTACGATCTTTCTGCCCACCTATTCCATGCTGCTCCAACACCAGCCCTCCTTCCCAATCCAGCCCTGCCCCGGTGGGCTGCAATAGGCTCACTGTGTTCTGCCGAGCTTGTCCATAAACAACCAGGAAGTCACTGAGTCAGTATTTGGCCATCCTGCCTTTTCTCCCACCTTGTGCTATCTGACCTTAGCCCCTCCTCTCCTTTGGGCTAAGTAATTTTCTTTGTTATCTTTTTAAATCTTTCTACTCCCTTGTTTCAAATCATCCTTTCATGTCTATCAGAGCAGAGGCAGCATCCTGCAGTATTCTGCTCCCACGGTGAACAAAAGCCCACAAGCAGGACTTGAGGACCACGCCTCCCGCCTGGCAATGTTACTTAGACGCTGATACCGCTTGGATGTGTCCTGAGCGTGGAGGCAAGCAGACAGCTGTCCGGACTATTAGGCCTTAAAGCCTTATCCTCCGTGAATCTGGCTAATCCCCCTCAAAGCCATCCAGGGTGGCTTTTCACAGAACAAACTTCCACAGAGTTGTTATCTTGGTGATAATAATAATGTGAGTCTCTTTAGAAAAAATACAAATAAACAGAAATAAACCCTAAAGACAGAAATCTCCCCTCCCCTCCCCCGCCCGCTTCTCATCCAAGCAGCAAAATAGTTCTCATTCATTCTTTTGTATTGTTTGAGTAATGGGGTACCGTCATTAATGGGGTGCATATAATGACAGTTCTGCACATGGACCGCAGGTATCATTGCAGCAAGATATAAAGGAGGGTATTGAGGGGGAGCAGACAGGCCCCGGCAATTCCCTTGCACAGCGATGTGGCCGACCGGCAGGGCTGGCCGGAGCCTCCCTGGGTGCCACACCGGAAGACGCCAGCTGTCGGGAGTGGCCGGG
Organism: Varanus komodoensis; assembly: GCF_004798865.1. Classification (NCBI taxonomy): domain Eukaryota; kingdom Metazoa; phylum Chordata; class Lepidosauria; order Squamata; family Varanidae; genus Varanus; species Varanus komodoensis. The sequence continues at coordinate 74,158 of NW_025336401.1, forward strand.
GCGGCGGCGGCGGCACTCCATCGATGCACTCGTGGGGAAGGGTTGCGGCTGGGGCCCAGAGCTGGGGGCAGCCCCCTGCACCCCCGCCCGCGGATGCAGCAGCACTGGGGCCGCCCGTGCGCACCGGGGCTGCTCCTGCTGACGGGGCCACTTCCTCTCCACCAGCCCCCAGAAAGAGCACCCCGACCCCTAGCAGAGGTGCACCGTGAGCACACAGGGCAGGGCTGCTGAGCCGGAGCGTGGCACCCCAGTCCCGTCTCTGAGCGGGGGGTGTGGAGCCGGAGCCACCCGGGGGTGGGGGAGGCGCTTCCTGAGGGAGGAAGAGGCAGAGCTGACTGGCAGAGGAAGAGGCAAGCGGTCGATGCGCCCAGGCCAGTGCTGGAGCTGCAAAGCAGAGTGGCGGCTGTGCCAGCGGGCACTCGGCGCTTTCCAGACCTCGCTCGGGGCCGCACAGCTGCCTTTTGGGGATGGCTGCACGGCTGCCTCACCTCCACACAGCGGTGCATGGGGGTGGCTCCCGCAGACGGAGAAAGGCTGCTTCAAGCAGGACCCACGCCTGGGCGACCTCCTTGTAGTGCCTGCAAAGGACCAGCAAATGACGGGGGCCTCTGCGGGCGCTCAGCACCACTCCTGCGCCTGGGATGGAGGGTTCTCCCTTGCAGCCTTCTGCAGAACCCACGCACGTCGCCACGCATCGCCCACTGGCTGGCTGCCCCGTGGCTGCAAGCTGCTCCTCCCCAGACAAAAGAAAACGCAGCCGCCAGTTTCTCACCCAGAAGGCAGAAAGAGAAAGACGCCTCACTTTGCTGGCTTTCCTTCCGCTGCTGCACTACTGATTCCAAGGGGAGTGCCTGATCGATCGTGCCTGTGGCAGAAAGGCTCACACCCAACGCGTTGCAGGCACAGGCAATCCTGCGACCTGCGTCTCTGGAAAAGCCCAGCGTCAGGCTGAGGGTGATGGGGAGACACGGTCAGCAGGGCGCTGGTCCCAGCAGGGGTGCAAGGGGGCTGCCCGGGACTGGAGGGGGCTTGGCATAGGCCAGGACGCATGGCAGGGCAGCTTCCGGACCCCCCGAGAGCTATTGCTCAGCGGTGTTGACCACTACAGAAGGCAGGCAGGCAGGCAGGCAGGCAGGCAGGCAGGCAGGCAGGCAGTGCTTCATCCGGGCAGGCTCTGGCTGGGACCCTGCAGCACAGCCAAGACCACCCCCTGCCATGAAACCTGCCCCGTGGCATGGAGCATGGGGGCAATGCTTCTGCACCCAACCGCAGTGAGCCAGGAGGTGGCAGATGCCAACAGCTGTGATGGAGGCCTGGCCAAGGCATGGGTCTCCCTGGACCTCCAGCCATTCAAAAATACCCCTATGGCCTCTCCCCCCACTCACAGCCTTTCCTGACAGCACCCCACATACCCTCTCAGCATGGGGGACGGGAAGGATCAGGTGCCTCAGCACCACCCCCTGGCTTAAATCCTGCCCCACACGCCTCCTGCCCATTCTGCTCACGCTCCCTGCAGCCTGCACAACTAGTGCGGGCTTGCGTGGAAGAGTGTCCCCCCCCCCCCCAGTGTGTGTATCGCAGCCCCAAAGGCTGCAAAGCTGTAGGCCACCGCTTGTCCACTTTCCAAGGGAGGGAAGGAACGGTGCCCCTGGCAAGCCCCCTCCCCTTTCAGGCCCATGCGGAAGAAAGGTGCTCGCAGCAGAGGAGGTCCCCATGCGGCTGGGCCGGACTGTGCGCGAGCGAGGGGCACCCCCGTCCGGCCCCCACCTGCCTCGTCTTGGCCAAGTTCTGAAGTGGGGCAGGGGGCGGAGCTCTGTTTCCAGCAAGCCTCTCCAGCCAGCAGCGCCTCATTCACGTCGGGCCTTGACGTGACTGGCCTTTGGGCAGCAGCGGTGCAGGCGACTTGCCAACACACGGCTGCCCCGCTAACTTCACCCGAGTACAGCTCCTTGCTGACTAGCCACTGCCACGGAAAAGCAGCATTCACCTGCAACCACGCAAAGGCAATGGGATCCATTCACTGCATGGTGGGCAAAATGGACAACACCAATGGCCCCAGACCACCCTCCCTCTGGGCTTATGAAGGCGTGCCCGTATGTGGAACTGGTCCCATGATGAGTGGGACCATCTGGGGTCTTTGACAAGTGAGTCACATGGGAAAGGGTGGGTGTTTCCATGCAGGCCTGAGCGGACTCGATAGAAGAACAGCGGTATCGGTATCAGAAGGCCAGACGTCCAGCCTCGGGCAAGAGTGACGGACTGAGCTGGCTTGTCTGCCTCTGGTGCACGAGTTGGAAGCACATCTGGCTGGCCTCCTGTCTTAGTGGTATCTTGGTAGGTCCCACTTGACTTGTTTGGGTTGAGGAATAGGGAGCAAACCCAGCACCCACTGCCACTTGACAAGAATTAGAGATATATTCATTGTGCTGATCTGAAACTATGCTGGAATCGCAGAAAACCCCAGGGATGGACTTCTTTGCCTTTTCTTCAGAGCAAAACGTTGGGATCATTGGTTCCCATAGTGCAAGGCAAATGTAGTCTTGGGACTGAGTTGATTGTGCCTTTGCGGCAACACCATGGGCATATATTAGCAAGGATGAGCTCCTGTGAGGCCAGGGCAGTCAGGTGTGCCCCTGCTGTTGCACTGGCCCTTTGTGGATGAGGGTGGCGGAAGAGGGCCGGCGTCAGTCCCTTCACACTCACCTCCCCACAAAAGGTGGCTCTGGTGAGACGTCTGGTGCTTATGAATTCATCTGGCTTCACTAAATCCCGAAGATTTTTGCTTAAGCATCACTACTCACTGTAGTCAGTAGTTTTAGGGGGCAGGGGATTATCATTGCTTGCTCGTGGGATATGAGTAGACAGACTTCATTATTTTAGATTAATTGCTTCAGAATAAATTTCAGGACGAGTGCAGCTGTGTTAGTCTGTTGCAGTAAAAACAACAAATTCTAATGACACCTTGAAGATCAACAAATGTGGCCTAAGCCATGGTAAGAGGCAATTCCAAGTGGATTCTAGTCCATGAAAGCTGATGCTGGCATGCATTTGTTACTCTTTAAGATGCTACAGAACTCTTTGCTGTTTGGGGAATACATGCAGTATCACTGTTAGCACTGCAGCTTTTTAAAACATTTCAAACTTATTCGAGGGATGCGGGTGGCGCAGTGGTTTAAACTGCTGTGCTGCTGGGCTGGTTGATCGAAAGGCCGCCGGTTCGAATCTGCCCAACGGAGTGAGCTCCCGTTGCTCCGTCCCAGCTCCTGACAACCTTGCTGTTCAGAAGCATGCAAATGCAAGGAGATAAAAAGGCGCCACTTCGGTGGGCAGGTAACAGTGTTCCGTGCACCTCGGTGTTTAGTCATGCCGGCCACACGACCACGGAGACTGTCTGCGGACAAACGCTGGCTCCCTCGGCCAGGAAACGGAGGTGAGCTCCGGCCCGAGAGTCAGGCATGACTGGACTTAATGTCAAGGGGAAACCTTTGCCTTTACCTTATTCTACCAGGGCTCAGACTGATCTTAAATGTTTGAAAATCAATACATGCTACTGACTAAAACATGCCACAAAGATGCCTAAAAATTATACAGTTGACATAACCCCATACTTTGTAAGGCTGATCACTTGGGGCACAAATCCAAGTATCCTCAGTCTAGACAGTTCAGGCTTTAATAAACCTCTACTCGCCAGAGTTACTCAGTGTGCTCTGGTCCAGATCCACTGTCTCCATCTGTCTGCAGGTCCAAATCCCACCTTTCAGCCAGCTGTGTCTGCGTGATTTCAGCATCCATGCCAAGGGCATCCTGTCTGGGGTAGCTCAGGACAAACATGGACTACCTCAAGATGTCACTGGCCCAAAAGATGTACGGAGTGGGGCACACATCCAGCTGATATGGCTTGTGCTCCTCTGTAAGCCCTGGTCAAACTGGAACATGGAGACAGCCAGTTCGTGGGCACGTCATGAGAGCTCTCCCTGTGGTAGCACTTGTCCAGCACTGTCATGCCCTCAGAGGTGAGGGCCATGGCACAACCCAGCAGACCACTTGACTCCAGGTGGAGAAAAGCTCCTAGCAGATGGATATGGCTGAACCCCTTCAAGGAAGTTCACAGGCGAAGAGGGCAACAAAGAAACAAGATCTCAGTGCCTCTATTTGATCTTCTATTTGCTGCCCAGAGGAGCTTTTTAGGGTCATCCAGAGCCTGTTGCCTGCTGGCCCACAGGGAATCCCAGCTCCATTTGAGGCCCGCTGTAATATATTTGCGGGGCACTTCCAGGAGGAAATCTCTTGCATCAGCCATGACTTTTGCTTCAGAGTCATAGTATTTGAATCCAGTAAGGCACCCAAAGCACAGCCTGCACAGATTGCACTAGAACCACATCATTTTGGGGTACAACACAGGTGCTTTGCACATCCTGCCTACTCAAGAAAGAAAGAGGAGCAGTCTGTAAGGAAGATTAAGGGGACAGTTCAGAACTCAGACTTTAATGTCAACTCAGGATAGATGACAGTGGGCACAAGAGACAGATGTCGCCTCAAGAGCTGCATAGGAACAGCCGTTTGGTCAGCTTCAGCAAAGGAGCCCGGGTTTATTTGGACACAGGATCCATGCTTTAGCTTCTGGTCTTTCAGCATGTGCCACCTGATGCTCCTGTTCTCTGCTGGTAGCAACAGGGGCCTCCGTTACGCCATCACCCTTCAGTAGGGCAATCCTGGATTGGGCCTTCAACCCCCCCCCCCCCCCCGCTGTGTGACTCCTTTTTGTGCCAAGATGTTTAAGAAACAGAGAAACACAGCAAGCCAGAAGGGGCCTCCTGGGCTGTCTAGTCTGATCCCCGGCACAAGCCGGCGCCACTCATATAATGTCCAACATGTGGGTTTTCTGGCAAGCCTTGCGGAGGTTTCAGCCTTTTGTCCCTAAGAGAGTTGCCAGGTACTTTGGTTTCCGTTCCTTCCCTGGCAGGAGTCACTCAGGAATGTTATTTCTCCAAGTAAGAGTCTTGCACTTTCTCGGCGTGTCTTTGTTGGCCAGTAGGGGGCAGCAGAGCCTTGAGTACAAATACTATCTCCTTCCTTCGGGAAGGCCTGATGTTGCGGGAGAGGGAAGGTAGGAGACACTGAGCCCTCCCCGCCAGCCCTGTTTCCTTCTCCAGTAGAACCACCTGCTCAGCTGCCCCGGGGGAGAGAAAGGACAGGAGAACAGCCACGCTGGAGGCGATCTCTGGGGAGCCAGACACAAACCTCTAGTCTTTCCCACATTCCTCCCTGAGCGGCCAGCCTGCTCTGCATCGGCATCCCTGCACTCCATGAACTGAAGCATGTTAGGTACTTGTACATCTGCAGGCTGATTGTCGTGCCTTGAGGGGAGCGGGGGAGACGTCGCCCGCACACGATGGAATAGCCACCAGCGGCTTCCCGGACTGTGCTGGGTGGTGGGAGGTAGCCATCTCCAGGTCTGGAGCTCCGTACCTTCCCCCGCACAGGGCTGGACTCAGCTTGGTACAGAGACCCACTGCCGTGGCAGGGCAAGGGGCCCTCTCTGTGCCTTAAGAAATGGCAATGGCTCCCCCCCCCCCGCACATCCCTTCCTCCCCTGTAGGGGCATTCCCCCAGTTCATCCACTCTGCTGTGGGGAGAGCAGCTCTTTGGCACACCCTTGCAGGCGACAGAGTTCGAGAACAGCCTTCATGCAACACGGGGGGACATTGTGAGTGGCCACAGAGCTGCCTGCTGTTTGCCCGCTGCAGCAGCCTCTGCTTGCTGTGTGGACAGCTGATGACAGAAACATTCACGTGCCACTTCCTTTGACCTTGCCCAGAGAATCTCCGGACTTCCAGGGAATGGGATGCAGGTCCAGGCGGGAGAACAAAGCCCTGGGGCAGGATTGTTGGCTGCTTCCAGACTCTGGAACTTCATGCCAAGGAGGCCTGGTTTGCTCACCTTTGCTGTCTTTCCACCTGCAGGCAAAGACATTTTTAGTTTAACACGCCTTTGACATTTTAGCTGCTGAAGTAAATTTGAACTGAAGGGTACTGTTTTTCATTTTTATGGATACGTTTTAATGGATTTACTTTTATAATTTTAATTACAATTGAGTAGTTCATTTTTAATTTATTTTTGTTTGCACAATATGGGCATTTTTGTGCTGGAGTAAATTTAACAAATAAATAAATGCCCCATGAGCCTCCAATTCAAACCAACATGCATGGCCAGGAGATGGTGGGGAGCATCTGCTCGGTGTGTCTGCTGCTGCTTGCCCTTTGCACACAAGCCCCGGCACAGAAGTGCTTACATCCAACGGACCCTCATGCACACAGTCATGGTGGCCCTTGCATGGGTGCAGCCAACCAGCCCCTGCGGGACTGAGGACGTTGGGCTTGGGAGCACTCCCACCACAGCTGAGCCTGGCTGCAAAGCTCTTCTCAGGTCCCCGTGAGCCTCGGTCCAAAGACAAGTTGCCCCAGCGGAAAAGCTGCGGACTGGTACCAAGGCAGTTTTAGCTATTAGGCACAGGAAAAAAGTCTTGGCTCAAAGAAGAGAAGCTTTACATGAGCTTACTAAAATGTGGCTTTGATGCAGAACTGAAGTGTTGGTTAAATTGGACAGGCAGCGACCACCTTGGTTAAATACGTAGGCCAGAGAAATGGGATGCCAGAGGTGGGGAAGTGACAGGTGCTGATTACAGAACGAGGAGGAAGTGATTTGGCCAGCAGGATTGCAGAGCTGGACACAATGGGGCAAACCCACAGTGCAGCGTCACAATCATGGGCCATGGGAGAAGCAGAGCCAAGGAAACTGAGAAATTGGGAAATGGGCAAGAGAGCATGCAGAAAGGTCTGTGTTCCCTCTATGGAATAGAGATATCAAGAAAGGTTAGGAAAGCTGTTGATCTGAGTGTGAGTTCTGGAACTGACTTTCCAAGATGCTGTGGTGGGAACAGGGGGCTCACAGGGGCCCTTTCAGGAGATCCCTTCAGTATTCTCATATTTTCAAGTTTTGTTTTGGAAAACTCGGAGTGGAGCATGGAGATCTGTGTTCCCCAGGAGTCCTGACTGAATCAAATGTGAAAATACAAGAATGGATAGGAAAAAGGAGACTGAGGGTAGAAACGACGGGGAAGCAGCGCTAACTGTAGGTAGAAAATGGAGTGTTCCCTAACCCAACCCGAATTCAATTCTTACTGAAAGAATGAAGACCTCTGGGTGCCTAGAGAATTCAACGGGCAAAAGGTTCTAGGGTGCAGCAGGTGTGCTCCTGTCCCGGGTCCAGGGTTGTGTCCTCAGTGGCCCACGTGTGGTTTGTCGGTGCTCTGTGAGTGGACGATGGCACTTCTGGGGTTCCGGAGTGGCCAGTGCAGAACTGGCTGTGGGTGGCTTCTTTCGAACAGTCCATCTTTAGAACACTACTTAGATTGTGCAGGTCCAGGTCCCCATTTTTTGCCGACCAGTGGGCAGGAAGTATTTATTTATTTAAACAACTTATATGCCACCCCATCACATGAGCAGTTTACAATCATAAAATCCCGCATAAAATACAAAAAAAAATCATCAAATAAATAAAATAAAACAGTGGACACAGCCTGGTCAATTTAAAATCAACAACTAAACCATTAACAGTTAAAATAGCATTTAAATAAAAAGGTCTTGGCCTGGCGCCGAAAAACAAATAAGGACAGCGCCAGGCGGACCTCTCTGGGGAGCGCATTCCATAGGTGGGGCACCACGGCAGAGAAGGCCCTCCTCCGAGTACTCACCCTCCTAATATCCTTCACGGAGGGTTCCCGGAGAAGGGCCTCTGCCGCCGATCTCAGGGGGCGGGAGGGCATATCCTCAGTCTCTGCTGAGTCAGTCTCCTGGAACTGACTGGAAAGCAAAGAGACAAAATACGTCAGGTATGCCTCAAAAAGAACCGTGCAATTAAGCTTCTCAGAAACACAACAGATGGTACCAATTGTAACTTGAGGGAGAAAGTGGTAGTTCAATGAAAAGGCCCACAAATGCCCACAGTTATAGTTCCTTGCTTATTACAGACACTATTAAACATGTTCTGTTCCAATAAGAAGCAGCCCATGACTGCTCTAAGAGCTTTTCCTCCTCCATTCTCCCAGGCACTGCCTGCCAAACTGCCAATCACGGTAGCTCTACTGGCGTACAAGATGAAACCAGAAACGGCAAGGCAAAAATGGGGGAGGGGCCGTTTTATACGCCGGGGGAAAGGTGTTCCTTGTACCGCAGGGCCCCGCAGCCATGGGGGATCGGTTCCAAGCCCAGGCGTAGGTTCTAAGTAGCTTGAAAAAGCAGGAGCCTGCGAAAGTGGAAAATCCACAAATAGCTCTAACAAAGAACTGTGAATATTTCTAGGGTCTCTGCCGGGAGCCGCCACGCTCCTTGTCTTGGCACTAGCCAGCCTCACTCATGTGCTTTGTCTCTCAGTGGGCAGAGAGGCTCCAGAGACAGTTGCTGTTTTTCTAGAGATATACCTGTACATGCCGGCATTTAAGACTCTTGAAACCAGAAATAGCAAAGCAAAAATTAGAGGTTGTCTTATCTGCTTGAGATGCGACAAACACGAGAACAGCCTAGCACATCAACCTCGTCTCCCATGCGAGTTGCCTTACAGGCTGGTACCTCCAGTGGCTCCAGTCACCGCACCATTTCAGTTGCCTCTTTCTGCACCTTTCCCAACAACACAATATGCTTTTTGAGTGATCTGAAATGCAGACTGTCCTCCAAGTACGGTCTCACTGTGGATTGATGTTGAGGCATTTGGATGGCAACCATGGTGAGTCAAGTTATTTTGGCACCCGACTGTACAGTCCCAGAAGCCCCTTTCCTTTTCCTTGGCAATGATACTGCGGTAACACGCAAACACTCTCTGCGCCCTTGTGCAGGTGTGTGCAGAAGCAAGCCCCACTGAGTTTAAGGGCACTCGCTCCCAGAGGAGGTAATATAGGATTCTAGCCCAATTTTGTAGTGTTTCATTGCAGCCAAATTCCGATGGCCGGGCCTCACTGTCTCGTGGGAATGCCAGCTTTGGAGGGAGAAGATGGAAGATGGAGGCCTTGGAGGGACAGGCCAGGGAGCGCTCACTCAGCTCCCTCATCAGTAAGCTTTCGTGCATTGCTGCGCTTGCAAACGGGACCAGGGAGCCGCTGCCGTTTTAGCAGACGTGCTCATGCGGAGTTAAAGGATGTAATCTTTAACTGAACAGAAAGCCTTGTGAAATGTGGGGTGCAATCCACCCTGAACAGGGGTGCAGAGTTGGGTGCTCGTCTTTTCACCATGGAAAGTTGGGGGGGTGTCTCTGAGTTAAGCTGGAGATGGGTTGCTATGGATACCAGCTAATGAGCTCGTGGAGCAGCTGGCTTTGACAATGCATCCCCCGATTCAGAAGCAGAAAGCGATTGCAGCAGCAACTGAGTGTGTGTGTGGGGGGGGGCAAGAGGAGGGGCGAGTCCCGAGCGAGGCAATTCTCCTGTGGTGGGGGGGGGAGTAATGCTCAGCGAGCATGTCAGAGGCCTTCCATGGCCCTGCCAGAGGCAAAGCAAAGCGCAGGAGAGGGCTGACCAAACGAGAGATCCGGGGCGAGACGCGGAGCGACTCCGCCAGCCCGCTTATCTAGCAACCACAGGCATTCCTGACCCCCTCCCCAACAGCTCCCCTCCGCCTGCAGTCCCAGCCACGGCCTGCACTAGCTTCTCCAGGGCACCTGCGGCGAGGGCTGCCTGGGGGACGCGGAGGTGCTCCCAGCCCTGTCTCGCTCCTCGAGAGGGGCCTCTCCAGCCCGCCGGCAGCGCTCGCCGGGGCCCGGCTGCTCTCCCCACACCACGCCTCTCCCGCCGCCGCTGCCCACGCCTCACGCGGCCGGGCGGCAGCCCTGTGTCTTCATTAGCCATGTCGCCATAAAACTTCCAAGTGCCAGAAGTCATTGGCGCCTTCATCGCTTGGGTGGCTTTTCCTACCTGCCGAGATGAAAAATGACCCCTGGCACCACTGGCCTTGTGCCGTCTGATGGCATCTCTTCCAGACAGTTCTCACAGCCTCTGTGGGGCGGGCCAGCGAGAGAGGCCATGAGTTGCCAGCCAGAACCTCTCGGCTCACGGACTTCACCTGAAGAGTCGCCTTTCTAAGGATGGGAGTTACCAACAATGGCTTCCGTTCTGCTACTTCATGTCATCCATTCAGCTGGAGAAGCCAGCAACACACTGACTGGACCCGTCGCCACGCTCTCCGCAGGGCCATGCGCACACGGATCAAGGCCCACGGGAGCAACGGACATGGAGGTGGTGGCCGGCACGGCTCAGCTCTTCCGCTCGGTTCAGGCCTGTCTTCACCTGAACATCCTTACCCGAATGGACACACGGTCCCGTGAAGGAACGGGGCAAGGTGAGGCAGCCTGGAGAGATGGCATGGCTCCAGCCAAGGGATGCGCACAAACAGGAAGGCTCACAAAGAAGGACGGAATGGGCGGTCTAGGCTGGAAATGGGACCAACCGGAACGCTCCTCTGCAGCCAGCCAACATTTGCAGCCGCCACGCAGCAGGCCTGCACCAGAAGCGAGGGACGCTGCCCTGGACAGAGAGCGCCCAGGGGAAGGCAAGGGCGCTGGAAGAAGCTGGGGCAAGAGGGTGGCAGGACAGCTGGCAGCGTGAAGCACAAGCAGAGCCATGGGGCTCACTCTGGTTGGACTGATGCCCACGGAGTCCGAGCTGAAGCTTCCGCTGCCCAGATCAGACAATAAAGAGCTGATCACAGAGTGTCCCAAGCAAAAGGAAAGGGGGGCGGTGGTGGCCCTGCCCTGACGGTCTCACGTGAGTCAAGACCAGCCTGACCTTGTGTTCTGCCAAGTAGCGGCTTCTGACCCAGATTTCCAGTGTCGAGGTGTGAATGTTCTGAGAAGTTATTTTAAACATAATCTGTTAATTAGTTTCCAAATGCTGCTTAATTAAGAAAAACTAGTGAAAACAAGTCCAGGCTGAGCATCAGATTTGGGACCTGTTTGTCTAAAATGGCCATGGTGACAGAAAGAGAAGAGACACTTGCTGCAACGGAAGTGACTCTCCCTCTCTTGTTAAAGTCCATGCAATGTCTGAAGCTGCCGGGTGAGCCTCCACGGGGAAGGCTCTGCTCCTAGTGCTGGGCCCCCAGGAGAAGCTCTTCTCTGTGGGGTTCAGCTGCAAAAATCATACGGCATAACTGGGAACATGCAGATTTAGCGCAATGGCTTTCCAGTGGACAGTGGCACCTTGGCTCACGAACTTAATCTGTTCCATGTCTCTGGTCGCCACCCAAATTAGTCATGAGCCAAGTCAAATTTCCCCATAAGGTTCAATGTAAAGAAGGTTAATCTGTTCTGTAACTAATTTTTTTAATCACAAAAAATTGAAGCAAGGTGACAAAGAACAACAAAGATCGGAGCCATTTCCCCCCCCCCCCCGCACAGCACGACCATGATCACCATACATCATCATAGATCGCCATAGATGGGCACAATCGCAGTCACGCTCAGGCAGGGAACAGGGGCACAATCATGGCCATCTCCCCCCCCCCTCCGAACACGATCAGCAGGTGCGCTTGGGCAGGGGGGGAGAGATGGGCGGCCATCTCCCCCCCAGCATGATTGCGGCCATCTCCCCCACCCTGGATTGTCACCCAATGTGGAGTTCGTGACCTGAGGAAAAATTTTCCTGAAATTTCTGTTTGCGACCTGATTCTATGAACTGAGGCGTTCGTGAGCCAAGGTACCAGGGTACAAGCCTTGGATTTTGCCTTTGTGTTTGCATATTGAGAAATCACAACTGGCAGCTGAGACGTTCTGGACAGGCTGGGGGCCGTGGAAGTAGCAATAACCACAGCTGGGCTGACTTTTCCCAAGGGAGGGCAGAGGGAAACAGGCGCGGGGATGCTTCTGAGCCAAGGTTGCCGGAAGGCGGAGAGAACAGATGTGCTCTCTGTCCCATGGCAGTGGCTATCAGCAACTAGCCAGCTGCTAGTCAGGATGCTTCTACCTTCTGGGCATCAGAAGCAAAATGCTTCTCAGTCCCAATTGCTGGGGAACGCCAGCAGAGGGAGCTGTTCCACTCATGTCCTGCTTTCTGTGGGTTTCCAGGGGCAACTGCATGGCCACTGTAGGGAATATGAGGCAGGAGTCGATGGGCCTTGGACCTGATCCGACACAGTCTGCTTACATTCTTGTCACAGTATTATACCACCTGTATCTCCCTCATCAACACCTGGGCTGGGGGAATTCAACACAGCATTGAACACGGACTGATGAGTTTTCCAGTTAAGGGAATGTAGATCAAATAACTATGTCTGCTTCTGCAAATTAGGAGAACTTCCCTGAAATTCCCCACCCACCTGCACAATTAATGCTAAATCTCACTTAGCCACAGCCAAGGACGATGCACCTCCTGCATTTGCCTGCAGTGCAGGTTTAAGTGAAGGTGCTTCCCAGGAAGTCCAGTATTGTGAGCGCTGCAATGTTCCTTCCAAGAAATTTTGTTTAGCAAAACAAAATGAAACAAACCAACAAAAGCTGTTGGCCCACATGTGAGTCTTGAGGCTCTGCTCCATTTTTCACGGCTTGTGGGAGCTCCAGGAGACCCTCCTGTGGAAACCTTCACATGGCACAGCTGGCATGAGAGGCACTTTTCCTCCAAGGCATTGCCAAGTCCAGGTTCAATCACGACCAATCTTTCCTCTGGCCTGAGGGGACATGACCCCTGCATCTGTATCACTGGCCCTTTGGGGCTGGCGCAGATGTCCGCTACTTATCTTATCCTCTCCATCTGCTAAGGGAAGGGAAGTATTGTGCAGTTGATTGGAGAGCCGTTCAAGGCAGCATAGAAAAATGTACGAAACAACTGTGGCGAATGATGGATTCAGCCAAGAGCACGTATGAGCAGTGCATTATGTCAGACAGGAAAGGGGGAACATGGGCCTTGCTTGTAGATCTGCTGGTCTTCAATTCTTCTGAAATCAGAGGCTTCTCATTCTTGATGGATCAGACAAGTTCCCAGGAGGGGTGGAACAGGATGCTAATCTAATAAAGAAGCTGCCTGAGCATATAGGTGGTGGAGGCCCACGGAGTAGCCTGGAATTTGCTTTGCTGGCTTCTCCTTATGCAGTGGATTGTTTTCCAGTCACTCCACCTCACCTATTGTTGTGCAAGTCATCTTGGCGAGGAGCTTCAGGGAATCCCATGATTCTCTGGGACATTGTCACACAGGAATAGCCAATGAAAGGAGCCATCTGACTCAGAATGTTTTCTTCCAGCAAGTCTGGTAAGACTAGCTTCAGCTGCCTCTGCTCTCTTCCTTACGCTATAAATAAACAAAAGAATACCCTGTGAGAAAGACCCGGTTTCACACGGACCACTTTGTAGGTATAAGGTAGAAAGGCTACACTTAACGTTGTGCTAGATGTTTCATTGTTGTGTGAATCCACGTTTCATTTCTTTAAGAGCTCAACTCTTGAGTGAATGCCAGCCTAGTTCGCTGATTTGTTCTAAATCCTCTTTCTTGGCCATCTCCCTTTCTTGGCTTTTCGGATACAGGAAGAGATTGTAACAATGGTTCTGCTGTGGCTCTTTCCATGAAGAAGAAACAAAGGAAAGCAGGTGACATAATCTCTCTGCCGTTTCCCTGTTCTCTTCCCTCATCCATGCAAATGATTTCTCTGGCCAACCTCTGCCAGTGCCTGAGATAGTTCAGAACGTTTCTCTTGCTCCGCTTTGCAGCAGGATCTTCCTCAACTTCTTCCATGGGCTGCCCAATTTCAGATGCCACTCAGTAGTGCTGAGCATGTTGATTACATGTGCTTCTCAGAAAAAGCATGCCACAATCTTCTTGGCCGTGCCATGTGCCCAAGAGCGCAGTGGCCACTTGGCTGTATCTGGATCTCTGAGATTCCAGGGCAGCAGCCCTACTCAGCCCCTTTCCTGCTGGAAGTTAAATGTCCCACTTGTGCTAGCAAAGGGATGGAGCTGCAGGGCATAAGTCATGGTCAGCAGCAATGCCAACAGCAAGATCAGCAGGCAGTCCAAACTCAGAGAAGAAATCCACTTCAAGCAGCATGCAAGTCTGGTGCTGAGACCTTATTCCAGCTCTCTCCGCCCTTAGACCTAATCCTTCAGAGCCCCCCCCCCCCCACCGGTCCAGTGCTGCAGCTCAGCACTGCCTGGGACTGTGCACAAGCACTGCCCTTTTCCTCATGGGCTGACCCCTTCTTTCTCACAGGGACACAGTCGCCGTTGGATCAACCTGAATCCTTTGGTGGCTTGGGGGTCTCTTGATAGCTGCTCAGCACCTGCCTCTGAGCCTGAGAGTGAACCAGCGGCAAGGGCCTGAGCAACCCTGGCATCCTTCAAGCCCGAGATGCAGTCAGCTCCTGTGCAAAGGGGGCCCCAGCTCAGCCTGCAAGGAGGGTCCTTCAGACGGACCCGCCATTGCACAGAAGAGGGTCTGGTGGGGCCACCTCCCCAGCAACAGTGTCGCTGGCACCGCATAGCAGCAGCAGGGTTGGGTGGCTGCAGCCACGTCCTGCCTCTGGACGGCTCCGTGGTGCAGTCTCTTCCCTCCCTGGGATCCTGGCCGCTCCCTGCACTCTGGCCAGCTGCTCCCTCCAGCGGAGGGCCCTCCCAGCAGGGCTCTCTGGCTCTTGCTGGCCCATGCCATGGCCTCGCACGTGGCCTCGTGCCTCACCTCAGCTGCCTTCCCCAGAACCCAGCTGTCTTTGGAAGGTAAGCCTCCCTTCCCAGGGCAGCCATGGTCGGATACCGCAGAACACAGCAAGAGCGTCTGGTTCTGCCCGCCAGAGCAGCCCCTTTCTGCCCCTGGGCCCTCGCTCCTGTCTGATCGCCCTCTGCCTGCGCCTGGCTTCCAGGACGCCTTTGCTCGACAGGACATCCCCTCCCAGGCTGCCGGCGGGATATCCCTGCCCACCCCCGAGACCCGGCGCGGCGGCAGCCGCCCTGTGCTCCGCGACAGCTGGCTGGCCCCGGGGACAGGGCGACCTCCCGAGGAAGGAGCCTGTTGGACTCCTTCCTGCCAACAGGTCGCCCGGTGCCTCGTCACACCCGCTCCCACTGCGGCGAGGGATCCCACTCCGTGCGCTGCCCACCCGGCAGGCCTCCCGCTCGCGTCCAGCCCCGGCGACGCCAGCGCAGAGGCGGGCAGGGGAGGGAGGCGCTCCGTGCCTCGCTCGCTCGCTCGCTCGGGAGACGGAGCGCCATTGACGCGCCTTTTCTGCCGCCGCCGCCGCCGCCGCTCCTCGAGAAGACGCGCGAGCTGCAGCTGCGCCCTCCTCCAAAGCGGGGAGGGCAGGGCAGGGCAGGGCAGGAGAGGGAGCACAGCGCAGCGCAGCGCAGCGCGGGAGGAAGCCTCGCCTCGCCTCTCCTCTCCTCTCCTCTCCTGGCTTCGGGCTGCCAGTCTCGGCTGTCGGCGATCGCGGCGGAAGGCGAGGCGGCGCTCTCAGCCCTCCGGTGCACCGAGAGCCCGCGAGCTTCCGCAGCCGCAGCCGCAGCCGCGCCGCCGATAAATGCGCTTCCCCCGCTGCCTGGTTTCCGTCCACCGCTGGATCTGCCGCCGCCCGCGCCCAGCCGTCCTCCGAGCCAGAAGAGCCCGGCGCGCCGCGGGGGCCGAAGGGAAGAACGGCCGGAGAGCCGCGGCGCGGAGAGCCGCCTAGGCGGGCACCGGACTCGGGCCGCTCCGCAGGAGGTAGTGGCGACTGCTTTTCCCGGGCTGCGTCGGTGCGCCGGACTTCCCCCTCCCGGGCGGCGGTCGTAGACGGTGTGCGGATGCGCCCAGGAACGGGAGCCGCTCTTCAGAGCTCTGGGGCGCAACCGCTGCGAGGCGGGAGCTGCGGGGGCTTCCTGTGCGGACACCGGAGGCTCCGCACGGCTGCTTCGCGGAGCTGCCGCTGGTCCGGAAGACTGGCGGGCGGGCGGGCGGGCGGGCAGCCCGCGAAGCCCCTGGCTGGCCGCCGGCCGCCGCCAGGGGACCCTGAAGCCCGGAGGCCGGCTCTGCGCCTGCAGCGCCTCGCCTCGCCTCGCCTCGCCGCCGTCGCGCTCCGCATGGCGCACGCGGCACGCATACAGCGAAGTTACCGGGGTGGGCGGCCAGGAACGGGGCACGGGCTGGGCCGAGCAGCCGCCCTCCCCCGTGGCCCCGGGAGGTGCTGGCCGTCCGAGCGGCCAGGGCGGCCGGGGGCGCTTCTGCAGCGAGGGCCGAAGACCCGCGTGCCCCCACCCCGCCGCCAAGCCGCCCGGCCTCTTCTCTCGAGGCGCCCGCGAGCGCGCTGTGCCGGCCCGTCGGCGCTCAGGTCGGACGGAGCAGCGCCAGCAAGCGACTTGAGCAAGGCGGCGGGGGGGGGGGCGGGGGGTATCGGTCGCGTTTCCCGGCCCCGTCCCTCTTTTCAGCCAGCCTCGCCTCGAGATGCCTGGCCGGCGGCTGGCAGTGTGACACCGGGAGCCCCCACGCAGTGCCACAGCCTTGAAGAGCGCTCGCTCACGGGCTCCGACGACTGACAGCCGCCGGGTGGCGGCTTGAGACCCTGAGGACCAGGGACGGGAAGGCAAGGCCCCACGCTGAGCGACCGTCCTGGGAGAGGCCGGCTGCCTCCGTCCGTGTGCCTTCGCTGGCCTCTGCAGCCCAGGCAGCGACAGTCCCACCCCACCATGGGGCCAGGTGCGGGGCTGTGGGGAGCGGCCAGCAGCGACCTGAGATGGGGTGCTGCAGGCTGAGGGAGCAGGGCTGCAAAGCTGGAGATGGCAAAGCTCTCCGTGCCAGGCTTTTTCCAGGTGATACCCCCAGTGCCGGTTTGCAGGGGCCGGGGACACCCTCTGCCTGGCCTGCGATGGGCTGCTGCCATTGCCGGGGGTGAGATGACTTGGAGGGGGCTGGGCTGCAGCTGCCAGGGCTTCTGGAGCCCCTCCTCCAGCCTGCTGCCCCTCCTGGAAAGGCTTTGGGGGAAGGAGGGCCACTTCCAGCAGCTCCATGTTCTTCCATGGGGCTTCTGAAGCACCTGCCCAGCTTCGGCAGTGAGGTGGGGTGGGTCCTGGTGGCTCTGGAGGCCTGGGCAGTGATTCGTCTCTTGCCTGGGCAAGTCTGCTTGACCAGTGCCAGCACCTGCAGCTCTTCGTGGGCCCCTGCCATGCACTGGCTAGCAGAGCACGAGGGGATGGCCGTGCCCACTGCTCTTGTCGCTTCTAGTCCTTCCAAGCGTCCGGAGGACGAGATCACCTTTTTTCTTCCTGCGAATGCTCACAAGACATGGGGGTGAGTCTGCAGACAAGCGCAGGGCAGCTGCCCCTCCGCTCCAGCACTGTCCAGAGTCTGCTCTTAGCAGCTGGGGGAGTCCCCGTGCTGAGGGCCCTCCCCACATCCAGCACTCTCAGCACTGCTTGTTGATGCATTTCTTCCCTGGAGCTGTCCCACTGTTGGCTGCATTTTCTTTTCCTTGATCTGTATCAGTTCTTAAAGAAAACCTTGGGGCTAAAGAAAGAGCCAATTCCTTTCCCCTCCACTCTTCATTCATGCACACACAAAGAGAGATCTTTTCCTTTGGCGCCTTTCTCTTTCTGCTTTCTCTGACACAGACGCACGCATCCAGCATGCCCCCTGAGCTGTTCTCCGGCATTTCTCATCCCTCTTCTCAGTTTTGTCTCCCCATCCCATCCTCTCTGTGGGTGTCTTCCTGCCAAATGTTTACAACAAGTGGCTCACTGTACAGACGGATCCCTAGCATAATTATACACACAGACAGAGACACTGTAGTAAATATGCCAGCTGCTGAATACGCCCACTTTTCTACTAGAGCTGCTATTGCGACTGCGGTGTCCTTCAGGTTCACTGCCTCTTGATCAAGTGAACCCCCCTTTCTCAGGCATTAGGCTGCTCTTGGGCCCATGGGTGACATTGCTGAAAGCAGCCTGGGGAGAGAGAATGCATTTCCCTCAGTGCACGTCCGAAAGCCCACCGTTGGGTGGAGAGTGGGGAGAGTCAGTGGCCGAGGACAGAGGGCAAGTGCAGGAGAGGCGGAAGGATGCACACAGCTCCGTTGCTCAGCTCTTGCTGTCTGCAGTGGCTGCCTCGCTGGGCCTAGAATAAGCCCTGCGGCACAGGGAAGATGCCAGCTCCAAGCCAGAGCTGGAACAGCAGGCTCAGCCAAAGGACTTCGTCTTCCTCTGAAGTCCTTCAGAGGGAGCACAGCTGCTGGCCCGGGTCCAGGACCGACAGGCGCACTCGGGAAGGTGGGGTGAGGGACCTGGCAGCCCGGGCCCCTTCGCCTCTGCTTGTGTCATGTCTGACTGCTGCAGCCTCCATCTGTCCCACTTGCCATGGAAGCTACAACTGGAGGCACCTCTGCATGGGCTAGTCCATGATGTGGCCTTTGAGCCCCTAGACCTTTTCCTAGGGAAGAGCAACATGTGCAGAAATGGAGGCTTGGGGCGGGCGGGCAAAAGGGCTGGGGCAGGATAAGCGGGCCCCGGTGTTGCCCCAGCACTTTGCTGGGCTTGGCATGCCCAGCGTCGGGGTGAGCAGGGCAGGTGTCTGTTGGAGCTGCCCGTCTAGCGTGCTGGGGCAGCGAGTGGCCCAGCTGGCAGCAGGGGCTGGAATGGCAGGCTGGCCTGCAGTGCCAAGAAAGTGTCAGGCATTGGCTGCTGCCTCTGCTGGTTTGCTTGATTCGGGCTTGTGGTGGAGCCAGGTCTGAGATTTGTCTGGGAATTGATGCCCTCACCTGAATGAGCAAAGGGCACATTGATGTAAGTTGCGTTGCGGAGCAGCCACCTCGTCGGACTGACATTGCCAGCAAATGGCTCCACTGGCAGAGCCGCTTCATACCTACAGCATGGCTTGGCTGTGTGGTGCCAAGGTGCGCTTTGGCTGCTCCGTCTGTGTGTGTTGTGTGGGACGAATTCTCTCCTTGCTGGCTGCAAGGCAAAATTAAGTCTCACGATTCTGATCTGTTTGCATTTCTGTTCATGGGTGATCAGGCGAGACATCAAAAGGTGAGAAATGCCACCAACTGCTGGCATTTTTGAATTCTCATGAGCATGGGTAGCACATGGCTGTTATGCCAAATATAGGGATGGTGTGGATTGCTTGGTCATCACTTAACAGAGAGAGAAATGGGCATATTTCCAAGATGTTAAGGACATGGTGGTGGCCCAGGATCTATGTGTCTCTCTCCCTTTTGTGTTCTATTTTGTCCAAGGCCAAAGCAAAGTGGAATCTCTGAGAATGAGCAAGTGCCGAGAGAATGCCTCCCGTACACTCGACTGCAGCAATTCATGGATTCGAATGCAGCTTAAACACAAGACCACAGCCTGTCTCAGCATAGTGCCTGGCTGTATATTACAAACAGCGTCTCCCTCACTCTCAATCTTTTTTTCTCCCGTGTGTGTGTGCGTGCATGCACGCGTACGTACACAGAGAGAGAGAGAGAGAGAGAGAGAGAGAGAGAGAATGAGAGAGAGAGAGTCAGGGGCTAATGTTATCCCAAAGAAATGATAGAATCATTTATTATCTTGTCATAATGTTTATCTGGTGACCTTGCAGCTGGCTTCCTGATCCAGTGAAACTCTGCTTGCCACAGTTAGGTGGGCATTGAGACTAACTACCACATGTGTAAAAGCCTACTTAGGTCACTCCAGGTAGAAGCATCCCCTGGAAGTCATGTCCTGCCAGGGGAGTTGGGACAGAGATAGCAAGGCAGCCAGCAGGCCCTGAGCCAGCTCTTGCGCTCGAAAGCTGATGCCTGCCATCATGAGGCTGGAAGGCCCACCAGGACAATTCTCAAAATGGCAGGACTAGTGCAGGGTAAAAAGATAGACTAGGCAGCAGGAGGCTTGTGGGCTGTGAAAAGATGACACAGGCACAATTTTCTCACAAGGGCTTCCAGATGTTGTGGAAAAAAGATGGCCCACTCAGGAATGCTTTCCGCTGCCTAGCCCTGTTTGAAAGCATTAGCAGCATTTTCCTAAGCTGCATTCTTCATTTTGGGGCTCACCATTTCCACAAATGCCGAAGCTCTCAGTGCTACCTCACAGTGCAAAATCACTCGCAGGGGAAACCACTAGTGACTCCCGCTTCGCCTTTTGTACACCCCACCCTTCAACAGACTAGGGACATACAGCAAGGGATGCTAACGACAGAGTAAATGTTTGACATGTATACCAAGGGAATACCATGGATATGTTCCTTGGGGTTATTAGAGGTTGGCGATGATTTTATTGGAGAGTGATTTTAAAAATTCGATAATTAATCTACGTTAATTTAAAGAGACCGGTCCGTTTGCAGTGTGCAGTGCCACCTTCAGCCATTAGGGGGAGAGTTGATGGGCCGTCCACAGAATGTGAGGCTGGGGGGATGAGCTGGCTGAGGAACAGAGGCATAGCCTGCCCCCCCCCCCCGCTGCTTGCCCCTCCTCAGGGGGCGCCATAGGTGCAAATGGCAGGAGCCATGCAGCGATGGCTTTTAGCGGGCTTTCACCCATAATGGCTGGGGGAGGAAAAGCAGTCTAAGTTCAGAGCTGCACCTATGAACGGGCACCACCCAATAGCAGGACCGACTTCCAGCACAATGTGAATTGTGGCCTCCTAAGCGACTGGATATTATCTAGCAAAACAAATAAAGCCCGCCCGAGTCCCACCCTCTCTCTCCAAACTGAACTGTTCTCATCTTCTGTTATGGCCCTACATCTTTCTTTCTGGTGTCCAGGGCACCAAGGACAGGCGATTGGCACTCATCTCCACAGCGCACAGTAGCCCTCCGTTGTCGCTGAGCAGGGGAGCACCCTGCGGCATAAACTTGAAGGCTGGGGCAGTGCAGAGGCAGAGCCTCAGATCCATAGGTCAAGCGGGGCCTAAAAGATTCCCTCTCCTTCGCTGGCCCCACACCTTTCCCCAGTCCACCAGTGTTTCCGGGCTTTTGTGCCGCTTCCCCTCCCACCCTAGCCAGTGGTCAGAGCTTTCAGCCAGATGTGCTGGTACTTGGGGCCTTGTCTACTTGCCTTTGCTCATGACTCACTACTCAGAAACAGAATTCAGCCCTTGAAAAGTTGCAGAGCCCCCCAGGAAGCACACCTGGTGGGGTTTGCCAGGGGGCGAATGGCTGGAGCGCACCCTCACCCCCACTGCAGGAATGCCCCCTTGTCACGGGTTCCCTCTGGGCCTCAGCACTGGACTGTGCCATGATATCATGGTCTGGATGGGACAAGGGCTTGGGCTTCTTTAATGGGATAATTAATTAATTTGCCCTAGAAAGGGCAGGTTGGTTAGGGTTCAGAGAAGCAGAAAAAGTATGCCTTGGTGGAAACCTGGCGAACATTCAGACTCCGCAGTTCTTGCGCCTGTGGAGAGGGTCCCGCTGGAAAGGACACGCTTGCAGGGTACCATGGGTCAGCCCAGTGGTGGACTGGTGCATGTGCGAGCAGCTGAGGTGGCCTCACGGAGACTGAGCTGAGGCAACGGTCCTCTTCTTTTCTTGGCCAGCCGGAAGCAAGGTCCTGCTGCCAGTTCTCCAGCGGTCCGTGTGGCTCTGCCCCAAGAGGGCACAGTGGAAACAGCGTGCCCAGCGGATGCCTAGCGTGGCTTCCTCGGCACGTGATGTTCTGCAGGCTTTGGTGGTCCAGACAGCCCAAGGCCCACACCGCAAGCGGGGCTGCGCCCAGTGCAAAGCCATCAGGGCAAAGGAAGCACCCTTTTTGCCAGCCCACGTGACAGCCCCCCTTTCTCTTCCTCTCTGACAGGTGTGGACAGTCTACTGGCTACTGCTGCATCCTGGAGTGATGGCCTTGTGGAGGGCCTGGGCACAGCTTCCTCTCTGTACTGCCAGCCTTGGAATTGTGCTCATGCATTATGTTCTCCCTGCAGAAGGGTAAGGCCCCACGGGCTGGGGGGCCACGCCTGTGCTCTGCAACACAAGTGGGGGAGAGTCAACACACTGAGTAGTCGGGTGGGCCATTTCTTCTCCCCGCCTCAGCCTGACCTGTACCTGCCACTCACGGGCAGCGAGGGAGGCTGCAAGGGCTGCAGTAACTCCTGGTCATGTGCCTCCTCCTGTCCCACTAGGACTTGCTTCCTTCTCTTCTGCACAGGGAAGAACCCCAGTACGACCCTGACCCATTTATTCGGCAGCCCAACACAGCCACTCTCCAGGTAGCCCTTGAAGCCACCACCAAGCCATTCGCCACAGCGTTCCGCGAGGCAGCACAGCTCTCCCAGGCCGGTGGGTGCGGTGCTCATCCAAGCCCCCAGCGCCACTGGGGGCTGTTGTAGATGCCTGGCCTGCTGGGAACGTGGAGCGGCTCCGGCGCATGGCAGGCAGCAGCCATGAGGGTGGGGAACGGCTGTGCCCGCGAGCAGCCCTTCGCTTCAGGCTCCGGGGGTTTCTGCACGGGGCCAAGTTCTCTGTCTGGCTCCCTCTTTGAGTTCTGCTTGAGCCAAGCGGAGGGCAGCAGCTTCCTCTTACGCCTGAGGGGTTGCTCGGAGTTTTCTTTTCAGGAGTGCTGGGCCAAGCATAGCCCAGAGTAGCTAGAAATTGGTTTTTAGAATGAGCCATTTCTTGATCTGCTCACAGGAAGAATGGCTCCATAACTTGCAGCTACCATACTCATGGCCTGGCTAGGCCAAGCTCCACTGTCCAGCTGTGGCCTGCCAGGGGCCTGCAGGAAGCCCAGAAACAGGCCGGACAGTGGTGGCCGTTGCCCTCTGCCGCTTACCTTTGGGGCAGCTGGCACCCCCGGACACCTCAGACTGCCCCTGAACATGGAGCTGCACGACTGGAGCCAGCAGTGCTTCTTGCGAGGCTCGTTCCCAGTGGGAGGTCTGCAAAGAGGATGTGGGTGCAGCAGCGCTCTTTCCTTTTGCCGATCCCCTGCCAACGGGCCTGGAAGGGGCTGCCACTAGAGCGAGCTTCCCCTTGTCCGCAGCCGTGTTCTTGCTGAGGCCTCTGTGGCGACGGCAGGAGGACTGCTGCGGGGCAGGCGTGGCACTGCGACTGGATTCCTGTCTGGGGCTGCTGCTTTCTCACCTTTCTCCGGGAATGTAGATGAAAGGGGGCTGAAATAATAAGGCGGCACCGGCCCAGCACAAGCCGCACTGGATCGTGATCCTGTGCTGGCTGTGGCGGCCGTCCCTGCTCCTGCTGCTCTTTGCCTGGCCTGCCTGCCACAGTGGGTGAGGGTCATCCAGGGGGCAAGTTCTATCCCGTCTGGTTTGGAATATGGCTTTAAGACTCTGTGGGAGAGGTTTGTGCAATGAGACCCCTTTAACACACTGAAGAGGCACACACGTGCTTCTCAGAGAGCAGTGAAGACATAAGCCTGTCCCCACTGCCATCCCCACCTCTGGCAGGCATCATGGCAAGAAAGCCAGAATCTGGTATCTGGGATGGGCCGCAGGGAGAGGGCAAGCAGGAGAAGGTGCAGGACAGGAGGATGGGGCCCCCGCTAGGCCACAGGGCAACCAGCCCTTGCTTCTGGCTGTGTCCAGTGGAAGGACTCCTTGTGCTAGCTGTGAGGAGCCATGGGGCATCCATCCCGCCTCTCCCTCCTTTGGGGGCTTCTGGGGAAAGAAAAAGATGCAGTGACGGAAAAAAGAAGCCGTCATCTGAATCCCCCTGCCCCATGCATGAAATTCTGTGAGTTTGGTGAAGCAACAGCTGGACAATGCAGGCCTCCTCTGAAAGCCCCCTGCTCTGGCAAGCAGGGCCATGCGCTCTTCCTCTGCCATGAGAAACTCACAGCCCGAGCCAGGCACGCTTGCCTTCCTCTTCTGCCCGGGACCCTTGGAATGGGCCCGCCATCCACGAGGGCCAGCCTGCATTAGCACTGTTCCCACCACGACTGCGACAACCACCGTCACATCAGCACTTTTACAGGAAGCCGCTCCTGCTCACCTCTCCCGAGCTGAGGAAGGCTTGGCAGCAGCAATGAATTCTCCTCTGGCAGTGGCTGCTTCTCTTCATTTCCCTTCCTTTCCATAGCAGAATCCCAGACTGTGATCTTGATGTTCCAGGCACAAGGAGATGCAGTGCCACCCAGTAATTTAACATGAGTAGGCAGGAGGACAAAGGGCAATTAATCAAAACTCTGAGCTGCTCTGAGCAGGATGCAGTAAAAAGGCCAGAGCCTGCAAAGACGGAGCGCTTGATGAACACAGCAGTCGCCCTTGAGAGCCTCCGGTGCCCTGCCTCTCCATATTGACTAAGATGCAGTTGCAATTTCTCGCAAGCAAGTTAGCTGTGAATTAGGCCTGGTGGGGGAACTAACACTGGGAGCAGAGCCTGCTGGATAGCATATTCTGGCAGCAGTGTGGTGGAGAGTCCCCGTAAAAAATGTGCGACAGGCCGGCAGTTCTGAAGAAAAGGGCCCTTGCAGAAGACTGGAATTTTACCTCAAGCGGCTGTCAGTGCGCCGCCATGGTAGAGGCACAACCCCGACTGCACCTGCTTTCTCTTGATGTTCCAGCCTTGCGCAGAAGCACGGCCCAGATATCATTGATGACGACAACAAGGACAACATCACCATCTTCACACGCATCCTGGATCGGCTGCTGGATGGCTATGATAACCGGCTGCGGCCCGGCCTGGGAGGTGAGTCTGTTGCTTTTGGTTGTGCCTGAGCATTTGCTTCCATGCCCTTCTGTAGCATCCAAGGGGAGCTGCTTTCCCCTTCAAGGCACCCTCAGGCCTCCTTGCATGGAAGGGGCTTCCTTCCCCTGAGCCGAAGCAGCTCAGCCTCAGAACCAGCCTCTGGCGAAGGAATGGCGTTTTCCTGGGATCCGCTCCAGCAGAGCGCTTGAGGTCTGCCCAGTAAGATCGTCCAGTCCAGGCTGCTCCAAGCATCCTGCTCAGCTCCTGCAGGCACCTCCACCCCAGTGCTTTCTTTCTCTCACCACAGAGTCCCTGACTGGGCTGGGGAAGGAAAGAAGAGCGAGGAGCTGAGTTTGCTGGCTTTTCAGCAAGCGAAGTTCAAGACGGTGATGCAGGCAGGCAAGGCTGCTGTTCTTGCTACCTTGCTCAGGAAGGTGCATGTTCCTTCTTCCTCCAGACTCAGCAACTGTGGACCAGAAGGCTGCAGTAGCTGGCAGAATACAAGGCATGTAATGGCTGAGCTGCCTTCTTGAGTGCTGGCATCCAACTTCCACTAGCCAGATTCCGGCTATCTGTCAGGAAGAATGTCCCAACAGTTAGAGCCGCAGGAGAATGGAACGCATGAGCCAGGGAGGTTGTGGGCTGTCCTATACTGGAGGCATTCAAGAGGCAGCTGGAATGG
Organism: Varanus komodoensis; assembly: GCF_004798865.1. Lineage (NCBI taxonomy): Eukaryota > Metazoa > Chordata > Lepidosauria > Squamata > Varanidae > Varanus > Varanus komodoensis. The sequence goes on from NW_025336401.1 coordinate 99,438, forward strand.
GACGGTTTAGCTTGGTGTCCTGCACTGAGCAGAGGTTGGACCCCACAGCTCTCTAGCCATTCCCAGCTCCACCATTCGGTGGCTCTGTGATTCTGTGATTGGAGGAAGCTCTTCAGTCAGGACGGAGTGAGGCCTGTGTGCATCCCTTTCTTCCCTCCTTCACTCAGTTGGGGCAAAAGGACCACCAAGAGCCTTTACAACTTCTGCCTTCCCCCAAGCTGTTTGCATACACTCACACTGTAAACTGGTGTGTACTTGCATCGGAATCAACAGCAGCCCCACAGTGGCTGCCTGGCAGCTGTGCTCCAGGTATCTTTTGTGCCATACTGGCGACATTTTGGTGGAGGTTGAATAGGATCATTTGTGAACTGTGGGTCAGAGGTGATCAAGCTCTTCTGAGCCAAAGAAGCATTGCCTGTCCCCGCTGCCCCTCCCTGTATGGGGCCAGCATCCCTTTGCTGGGCTGCAATGAATCCGTGGCGCAGCCCCTCTGCATTTGGATAGGTGGACGATCGGATGGAGCCTGTGAGCAGCTCCACATCCCAGCTGCTTAAGCCTGCGGCCCTTTCCCCTTCCTGTTCTGCACTGATAGCCTGGAGTGGCAGGACACGAATGATACACCAAGGGCTGCGCTGCAGTCCGCCCCTGTCCTGGGGAGCAAGCACCCCTTCCCCTCGGGGTGCTGCAGAACGGGCCAGGTGCATGTGCTGCCTCCCAGAATCTCCACAGCACGTGCGTCGCCCTGCCTGTTGCACCCAGAGGATAGCAGCTGGGGCGAAGGGGCTTCGGTAGCCTTGAGTGTAGTGGGAGCAGAACTACCCCGTCGGTCAGACTGCAAGACTGGGCTTCCCCCATGCAGCAGCGGAGTGCTTGCCCCCACAGGGCTGCTCGATGATGTTGGCATGCCATGAGAGGCAGGCCTGCTGGTCCTCTCCTCCCTGCCCCCTCCCCAGTAAGAACAAGGGGGTTGCCAGTGCACTTCCGAATGGCACTCCTGTAGCGAGGACACCTCCCTCTGGCAGCCTGAAACTGAAAGGCAGCCCTCTTCTCTGCAGGAGGGAGGTTGGGCTCCATGGCCCTGGAGGGGTCCCAGCAGACCGTTGGGGCCTCAGGGGGAGCTGGCACCACTGGCAAAGAGCATCTGCAGCAGAGCGTGCCTCTAGAGCCCTGGGCTGGGCATTTCTCCTCTTGATCTAGGAGGGAACCGGGCAGAAACTGCCTGCATAGCAACTAAGGCTTGACATTTGCATGTGGCCAGCCTGAAACAATGCCCTTTTCTATGCTGAAATGACCTGGAAGGCTCAGGCAATGCAAGAGAGAGATGGGCAAGTAAGGAAGACAAGCATGTGGGTCCCCGGTGCCTCGCAGGGAATTTCCAGGCTGTGTTTGCCGGTGCCCGAGCCTGGGATGCGACAGGCACCATGGGATGCTGAATGTCCAGCGTGCCCCTCCTGGGAAGAGCCACGGCCCTTTTGGGCAGGCACAGAGAAGCGGGAGAGAGGGAATGGGCTGCCTGCGTGGATGGCCTGCTCACCGGTGTCCACGGTTGAGGGTGTAGCCATGGCATCCTCTCCTCCTGCACATCCGACCCACTCCAGGCCCCTTCCTCCAGTTCCAGGAAAATGGCTGTGTGGCTACCCGCTAGCTTGGCTGGCTTCAAAGAGCCAGACTCCTTGCTTATGGCCTGGCAGTGCTGTCATGGCAACGCAGTGACTCGCGAGAGCGAGATGCTGAAAAGCAAAGAAAGGCCCTGGTGTGGTCTCATGAGGAACTATTTAGGAGGAAGGACAATTTGGCACTGTGGATTGCACACGGAAGCAGAGACACGTTTGCCTTCTACTGTGCAGCAGTCGCCCCCCCCTCCCCCTCCCCTGCAAAGACTTTATCTCTGCACAGAGAAAGGGGCACCTGGGATCTGTTGCCTTGGGGGCCGCCTTGGGGACCCTTCTCCAGCCTTGGCCCTGTGCTCCCGAGAAGCAGGGCTTGCAAGCCTGTTGCAAAGAAACAGAGAAACGGAAACAGTTCTGCTGAGCCACATGCGCCCCATCTTGTGTCAGTGCATTTGGTTTCTTTTTCCTAGGCGGAGGACTTGGTACTTACCCCTCCTGAATCTCATTCTATTGTTTTCAGCCCAGCAGTCAACTTTACTAAAATCATTCTGGATCTTCATTCCATCTTCTAGAGTGTTTGCTATGCCACACACTTTTTTATCATCTGCAAATTTGATCTAAATCTTTTATAAAGATGTTAAAGAGCACTGGGCCTAGGACTGAACCCTGGGACACCCCACTAGTTACCTTGCTCCAGTTTGAGAAGGTGCCATTGATGAGCACTCTTTGTGTCCCAATTTAACAGCCAGTTTTGGATCCAGCTAATAGTTTTTCTATCTAGTCCACTTTTGCTAATTTGCTTATCAGAATGGACATAAGTAGTCTATCGATTTGTCTTTCTTGGACATTGTACAAAGAGTCTTATCTAAAATTTACCAAAATTTCAGCCACCTGCCTTTCCTATTTTTTCCCCCCTATAGACCAGAACATGCACAGAGTACAAGAGTGCACCAAAATCTCCACTGGAGTAATTGTATGGGGTACTTTTATGCCCCAAACAGTACCCCCCAAAGTAACAACAGAAGGTTCAGAACAGGTCACATCAATCTTTTTTTTTTAAGATTCTTAGCAAGCAGAATTAAAATCCATTAAAGGAAAGCTCTGATATGCCTTTTTAAAGTTAGTATGCCAAACCACTTATTTAGAGAACATGTCACTAGTCCTAGCATTGTTATGGAGATTTTCTTGTTTTGTGTAGTTTCAAGAAGAATTAAACCTTAAATTATCTGAACTTGCCGATAAGCCATTCTTGTGCTAACTGAAACCTCTTGCAGGAAATTTTCAGCCAGAACAGACTTTTCCTTGCCTGAGGTACTTTTGTCTGGGGTAAAAAAATGGCCCCAAGAGAGTAGACCCTAGTTTTTGGTTAGCGCAGGGAGTCCCACTAGCTCCACCTTTCATTTATGAAATTGGCCACGCTGTGGCCTATGTGGCTGAGCCATTGAGCCGTAATCTGGGGAAGCAGTCGGCACAGAGGTTTCAGAGAAAAGGACAGTAAGGACAGCATGAGCCCTGCAAATGCGAATTGCCCTAAGAACACGCTTTTCTTGCTTTCCGTAGATACTGTGACAGAAGTCAAGACAAACATTTATGTGACAAGCTTCGGTCCTGTTTCAGACACAGACATGGTAGGTGCTGCTCTTTGAAGAGGACTGTGGCGTGGGGGGGGGGTGCAGGCAACACTTCCTTCCTGAGGAGCAGGACGTTAAAAGCAGGAGAGAAAAAAGCTTCCTTGTGCGACAGGCTGGTTCAGAGGAAACACGGTGCGCTGTGGCCGGCCAGACGCCTCGCACGAGAAGGCCTCAACCTGCCCACTTGCGTTCCACAGAAGCTGGTATAGAAAGGCCACTTTTGATATCCACTATAATAAATGTTAATTTATTATAGTAGTTCCATTCCATTCCATTCCATTCCATTCCATTCCATTCCATTCCATTCCATTCCATTCCATTCCATTCCACTCTTGCAGCCCATCTTCCCTCCCCTTGCAAAGAACCCAGGGTGGCTTATATAGCTCCGTGCTATCCTCACAGCAACAGCTGTGGGCCTGTGTCTGGCCCAGAGTCTCCCAGCGAACTTCACGGCTGAGTGAGGACTTGAAAAGTCCCCGGCCAGTTCTCTACCGGCTTCGCTGCGCTGACTCTCAAATAGCCATCGTGACCAGGAGCTGCGGGAGCCTGATGCTGCGTGCATGTTCCCTGGCTGCTCCCTTCCGAGTGAGAGACCTGGAGACATGCGACACTTCTCAGAAGACGTGACTGTTTGTGGCTTGCCTGGAGTGCCTGGGAAGCAAGCCTCCCGGGAGAAGAGCGTTTGCACGGCACCCCTTCCTTCAGGGCTTCTGTGGAGGACAAAAGAGGGAAAGCTTGGCGGGAAGGATGCCACAACTCATCTGGGCTGGGCAGGCACGGAACATCTGTGAGACTAAAAGGACAGGAGCCCAGCCTGTGATGTCAGAGGCCTCCCACCTTGGGGGCTGGACCCTCCCCCGCCCCCTGCATGGCCATCCTGTCCTGGCCCCAGCTGCTGCCTTCCAGAAACGGGACCAAGGAACTGGCAGGATGAGCCTGCCCCATTTTGGACTGCACCTCTGGCCATCATCATCCCTGACCATCATCTGGGGTAATGGGAGTTGTTGTTCTAAACATCCGGAGGGCTTCGTTGGAGAAGATTGATGGAAAGGGTTCTTTTTGCTGCAAAGAAGGAAAAAGAGCCTTTAAATCTCCCGTGTGAAAAAAATTGGGAAAGGGAAACCCGCAGAGAAGTTTTGGGGAAATGGTTCACGAAAGCCACAAGGACTGAGTCAAGGCCCTAATTAAAACAGCCCTGAAGTCCACCTTGTGAATTACCAATCTGCACATTCCCTGCAGCCCAGGGTGGCTGGACGCATCTTCCACAGCGGAACCGGTGCAAGGCCCTGGTCCACTGAGCTTGGTGAAGCTGCAGCAGGGAGTGTCTTGTGGGGTCCCCCCAGGCTGCCCACCACTTCCCCCACAGCTAAAGACTAGGATGGGACCATCCAGGCATAGGAAGCTCGACTCCTCCAGATGGTGGGGCTAAACTGAGAATGAGTGGCACGGGGAATGTTTCTTCGGATCCCATTTGGGAATGCTCCCTTTCACGGAGCCACTTTCACCGCAGAAGAGCTGCTCCGCTTTGCAGGGGGAGACGCTAGAGAGAGGAACGTCACTTGAGCTGCCGCTCTTAATATTGTCTGGCTTTTCTTGCTTGCTGTCATGCAACTTAATATATTCAATCATCCAGCCCTCAGGGAGTATCTCATAATTACTTCTAAGGTGGAGCATATTTGATTAAGGGAGCATGTATAATGAACTGTGAAGAAAGGAGAAATGGGAGGCCTTCTCTGCTGTGTGATTTTACAAAATGTGTGGAACAGGAGTAGGCCAGACAAAGAAGGAAGCACACGCGTGTGTTGGGCTGTCGGCCTTCTTTCTGGGCCATTCATCCCTGCAGAACACCTGAGTCAGCATTGCCTTGGAGGCCCCTGACTGAGGGAGAAGAGGCCAAGGACGTGCCCCCCCCCCCCGCCACACACAGACACACACACCTGCCTGCTGCCCAGGCGGTGGTTGCCCCTTGCCTGCTCCTTCAGAGCCCTTGCAGAGTCCCCTTCTGGTCCTCTTGAGCTGGGACCCTTGGGAGCAAATGGCAGTAGCGAGCCCTCACCAGGGTCCAGGGTGTTGTGGAGGCGCTGGCAGGCTGCCGGCTCATCCAGTGGACTGGCAGAGCCCTGGGACAGGAGGCCAGGCCAGCAGCAGATCTGTGGCCAGCCCCAGCCCTTTCGACCCAGCCACCTGATGGGGCAGATTCGGTGCTGGTGCCCAGCCCTTCCAGTTGGTGCCAGCAGCCCTTTGCTGTGGAGAGGAGATGGAAAGAGAGGGGACCCAGCAGCTGCCCAGGGCTGGCCGTGTCCATTTTTCCAGCCTCCTCAGCAGTAATCACCCACAGCACTGTTACCATGGCAACTGCTGCGGGGGGGGGGGGGTTCACCTGCACTTATTGTTGGGCTTCCAGTGCTCAGCACAAATCATTTTTGGAGTGGGGACTTGAAAAGGTCCGCACACCGCTCGTCAGCCCTCCCTTTCAGCTGACGGGTGCATGGAGCTGGCCAGGGAGGAAAGGAGCACTCAGAGGAGGAGGTCTCGCTGGCACTGGCGGCTGCTGCTCGGGCCCTCTGGCTTCCCGGGGGCTTTGTTCCTTACAGCTGGAAAGGAGACGTTGCTGTAGCCCCAGAGCTGTGACCCACAGGTCCCCTTGTCCAGGTCCCTGAAACAGGGTCTTGGGAAGGTCAGGCCCCGACCCCGCCAGTGCTGCAGAAAACGCGCGGCATGGGAGTGACCCTCCCGCAGCCCCTGCTGCTCTGCCCAGTGAGAGGCAGAGATTGCAAGCAGCTGGGGTGCCCATTCGTGCGTGGAGGGAGGGATGTTTCAGGAGTGCAGCTTCCCAGGGCTAGGGAAAAACATGCTAATGCCAAAGAGCCAGCAGGCCCGTTTTAGCAATGTTCAACTGCTCCGGCAGCGAGTTTTGTCAGGCTAAATCGGTCAGTTACTGATATACGCAAAAGCTGCCCCAGTACTTTGCATTGTGCAGCGGGAACGGCTCATGAAAATACACTGCTTTTGAGGAACTCCCCTTGCCCCCCCCCCCCAGCCAGTGTGGAGATTGCAGCTGAGCTAAGCGGGAGCAGCGGATTCTGAGACTGCTCGGACGGGGTGGGCAGAGGAGGCCTTCAGCCCTTCTGTCCAAAGCGTCCAGGTGCCGAGAGCCCTGCCTCCGCCACCCCACTGCAGAGGAGACAGGACCGGAACGGTCCTCCAAAGGGTCTCCCATGCGGAGAGGATCTCCGTAGCATCTTGCGTGGCTTCAGCTGTCATGCTGATCCCCAGAGCGCTGCTGCAGAGATCCGCCATCGGGAGACCCCCGGCAGCTCGCCTGCCACTGCCCTCCCCCGTAGTCAGGGCCTGGAGAAGGGAGCCTGGCTGTGGAAAGCTGTCCAAGCCTGCAGCGGAGGTCTGCCCGCAGGGTTACGGAATGCCGCTCACAGACGGGGGTCCTTCTGCTCACAAGCAGGCTAGGACATTGCTGAGGCAGGAGAAAGGGAAGAGCCGGCGATTAACCAAAAGGAAATGCTGTCAGCAGAGAGCCAGGGGCAGATCAGAAGCGAGGGAGCAGCAGCTGCCAGGCCTAATCATATCAGGGCCGGAATCTGGGGTGGGGGGGCATGGTGGGGAGGTCAAAGGAAAGAAAGACTCAAAACTGGGAGGAGAGGCAGAATGTGGAAAGCGGGGCTCACCTCCTTGGCTTGGCTGAAAGAGATGGGGTGGTGCGTGAGCTGCTGAGGGGGCCGTTCTGGTGCCCACGGGCTTTGGCAATGCCTGGAGTGTGGCATCCCAGCCGCAGAAGTGAGGAGAAGGCTACGCCTGTCTGGGCGAGCTGCTTCCTTCCTTCCTGGAGGTCGGGGGGGAGAGGAAAGCGCAGGTCCACAAGAATCCGCGCACAGCGGAGGAGGGAGCAGCCCAGAGCAACCCCCTGCTTGCTGCGGGGGCCTTGTCGCTGCTTGCCAAGTGCCTCTGCTTGACAGATGTGATGGCCTGCCAGGTGAACCCCTTGGCCTCGGGGGCAGCCTGTTCTGTATCGGGCCCCCTCCAAGCATCACTGCCCCTTTAGCAGCCACGTGTGCGAGATTCCATCTGTCCCAAGGCCCCAAGGGACTTCAGGACCCCGCACTCCCCACCGGCCTGGACCTCATGCTTGACCTCTGTGGCCTTCCTCTTAGCGCCTGCTCCGAGGGTGGGCGGCCGCAAGGGGTGGCCTTCCTCTGAGGTGGCTCCCCATCTATGGAGCCACTTCCCCACTATGGCCAAGGTGTCCCCAGACTGAAAGAACCCGAGACTTTTGAATATTTTACTTGGCTTACTAGAGTTTGAGGGGCTAGCCCCTCCTAGATGATTTTCCTTGTACAAGGTCATTCTGCTGTATGTCTGAGTTGTTTTACATTCACTTGAATGCTGCTTTGATTTTATGGTACTTGTATTGCATTTTATTGTTTTGTTTTTATGCAGTTGTGAAGTATCCAGAGACCTTTGGTTATGGGGTGGTGTGGAAATGAAGGCGGTGATTGTTAGCTTGATAGCATGGAACGGGAGCTGAAGCGCCGGCCAGCGAGGGCCAGCCGTGCCTAATTCAGACACAGTGCGCAAGCTGGCTGCCCCGCCAGACCCGGGGCCTCCTCAGCACCCTGCCAGGCGTTTCCCTGCTCTGCCCATGGGCATTCTAAGCTCGGCCAAGGCATGGGGGGCTGGCCTCTCCCCTCCCTCCCGCAGCTCGCCGTGTTCTGGCTGAAAGGCACAAGAGGGGCCCCACTGCCACCCGCGGGGGGAACAAAGGAGCTCTGTGGCACAGTCTGGGGTCTTCCTAAGGCATTGCCAAGGCTGTTTAAGGTGTAAAGTCCTGAGAAACCCAGTTCTCTTTTTATAAGGTCAGTTGGCCTATTTCTGTGAAAGTAGCAACTCATCTACCATGGAAATATTTAAAATCTAACCAGCCTCTTTTCTGGCAGGAGTACACCATTGATGTGTTTTTCCGGCAGTCCTGGAGAGATGAGAGGCTTAAGTTTGATGGTCCAATGAAGATACTCCCGCTGAACAACCTGTTGGCCAGCAAGATTTGGACCCCAGACACCTTCTTCCACAATGGCAAGAAATCAGTAGCGCACAACATGACCACGCCCAACAAACTGCTCCGGCTAGTAGACAACGGCACCCTCCTCTACACCATGAGGTAGGAAGGGTTTCTCCCTTTCCCAGCCCATAACCTCCTGTTGCTTACCCAGCCCTCATGGCTTCCTCGAATGAGGTGCTAGAAGTCTGCACGTCTAAAAGAGCCCACCAATGCCCCAAGCTCTTTCTAGCAGGTTTCCTGTCTACCTGACCGAGCAGCCAGGCCAGTGACCCCGCGTCAGTGTCTCTCCTGGGCTTGGCTCTGCTTGTGTCTCTGCCTCGGGAAGCTGCGAAGGCCACTGGAAAGCTTCCGTGCAGGAGTCATTGTGCGGGATCTAAGGAAACCGCTTCTGATTTTCCTAAATTCTGTGTTGCAGGGATTTTAATGGCTGGTTTTACATCATGGTCATGGTTGGGAAGGGCTGTAAACCACCCAGAGTTTTGCATTTTGGGCAGTATAAAATTAAATGAAAAAATGCCACCATGACTACTGGTCTGCAATGCCTGGAACTCTTAAGAAAACCAGGCACACATGGGAAAACACTGTTTTAAACGTGTGCCACTCATGATGCCACATGAAACATGATATCTTGTGGACAGGCATCCATGCACAGCAGCAAGGCCTGGGACCCCAGTGAGAGCAATCAGTGGAAAAGCTCAAGCTACAGGGCTCTGTGTCGCTCTTGGGGCATTTCAGTTTGGCTGGCAAACCAAATTACCGGTGCAACCGTTGCTAGGAGTGGCAGAAGCAGGTCAGCCATGGATTCTTCCTGAGGTGTCCACACCTAATGACGCCAACTGTCCACAATGTCTTGCAGACTGACCATCCATGCCGAGTGCCCCATGCACCTGGAGGATTTCCCGATGGATGTGCATGCCTGTCCACTGAAGTTTGGGAGCTGTAAGTACTTTGCTGTCGGCAGAATCCAAAGGCAGCTTTCTTGGTTCTCAGCGGCCCACCAGTCTGGTCAGCCAAGGCCTCTGAGCTGTGCTGGCAGAATGCCCACGCTTGCATCCTTTCAGCGCCTGGGCAAGCCTGCCGAGGCATTTAATAGCTATGAATGACCTGTGGAGGACTCGTGTCCGGGTAGGCAAGGATCTCTTGCAGGCCTAGTCTCTTGAATGTGCGTGGAGTATTCAGAGGGCTTTACTTTCTATCTTAAATTCTGCCTTTGATTTTAATGCTATTTTTCTGTAGGTGCACACTTCGTTTTTTTGCATAAACTGTTGTGAACTGCCCAGAATGCTTCAGTTATTTGGTGGCATTGGAATGGAATGGAACAAATGACTCATAATCACCATTTCCCAAGTTGCTGGGCCCCACAGTCTAGATGACCCTGAAATTTGGACTAGATGATCCCCAAGGTCCCTTTCAGCTCAAGATTTTATTATTTTCATCCATTTTAACTCCCATATTTTTTTCCTCCCTGATGCACTTCTTCATGCTCAAAAAATCTGTTGAAGATCCGTTGTTGAACACAGTAGTCTCAAAACGTTATCCTTTTTTTCAACCTGTACTGCAGCTCCTCCTCCTCTAGTATGGCTGTCACGCAATTAGTGCAAAGTTAGTTGCAGTTCAATATATAGTGTGATACAGTAAAACACGCTATGAACGTGGCTTTCCTTAGCTGGGCAGGCTTCACCGGGCTCCCCTCAAACACTGCGAATAAATGGCAGCTGGACAGTTTTGAAGAAAGGCGGGCCGAAAATGCACTCTGGAAAGGGTTGCCTTTGCTTGTGCTGTGGATGCTGTAATCTAATCCTGTGCCACACTGGAGCCCCCTGAGCTTGCCCACCCCCTGCTGCCGCCAGTCCAGAGGTGGAGGTGGCCCTCCTGCTTGGCCACATCTGGCAAGAGGCCTCCTCCCTCCACGGTGGGTCCTGCAACTCACCCTTGCCATGGTGGCCCCGGCGGCTTCCTTGGGGCTAGCCTTTCCAGAGGCAGCAAGCGGCCCCGGAGCGAACAGCCCCAGGGGGATCTTTCCTCCCCAGCAGGTGCTTCAGGGGAGCCCTGAGGAAAGAGTCCTAGGCCTCCCCACCAGGAAAGCTCCAGGGGGCTTGGCTATTGACTGGAAGAAGTCTGGCACAGAGGGAGCTCCGCTTGGGCTGTGGCCCCAGTGTCACATGGGCAAAGGGGTGCCGAGGAGAGGGCGCCGCTGCAGCCCACAGTCCCAGTGATGGCCTGCACAGCGTGGAGCACACCGGGGACATCTCCTCCGCCTCCCTCTCAAACCACGCGTGGCAAAGGGGCTTTCCACAGGAGGCCACGTCCTCCTGGACATCTGGGGGGGCTGCCTGCAGGCAGCTGCCACACCCCGTTTCTTCCCTGTTTCCCACCGGGTTGCTAGAGCATCGCTCCTGCTCCTGCTCTCCCTCTGTCCTCCACAGATGCCTACACCAAGACAGAGGTGATCTACACCTGGACTCTGGGAAAGGTGGAGGTGGCTGAAGGAGGGTCCCGCCTCAATCAGTATGACCTCCTTGGTCACAACGTTGGGAGAGACTCCATTGAGTCTAGCACAGGTAATGCAGCGGCCAAGTTCGCAAGGATTCCGGGCTGCCTTGGTGGGCTCAGTGTGGCCTCCTAAATGATCTGGGCAGTTGGCCGTGTAGCTGAGGCAGGGAGCAAGAGGCAATGTGGGGACAGCCCTTGTGGCCAGTTAGGACGAGGGAAAAGTCATTTAGGGCAGCACGAAGGTCACGCTTCGTTTCCTTTTCCTTCAGCAGGGTTATTTACTCTGGCTTTGCCACATGGCGGGCAGGTGGAGCCAAAGTCTCTGCTCTCACCTTAATTACAGGCCCAAACAAAGTTCCTGCAAGCAAGTCCTCTCAGCAGAACAGTTCCAGTTCATCAAGCCATGATGTTAAAGAAGGCTCGGTCTGAGGGTCCTTCTGTTTTCCTCCAGCAACCCAACTGGGGAGCCAGATGTTGCAGGTGGAAGGACTACATATAGTCCCAACTCCAGCAGTATCCAAGCTGTTAGGCTGCCAGAATGGGCTGCCAGGAGATGACTAGGTTGGCCTGCGTGAATTGCCAAGAGCCCCAGAGCTGGGAGCAACAGGCTTGGTAGATGCAGCCGATAACTGCACCATGCAGGGCTTGCTGGCAGTTTTAAGGACACCCCCAGAGAATTGCCTTGCCTGTTCTGCAGGATATGAATGCCTCTCTCTTGGGTAATCTCCCCTCCCCTCAATCTCTCCAGGAACTTACATTGTGATGACCACTTACTTCCACCTCAAGCGCAAGATTGGGTACTTTGTCATCCAGACCTACTTGCCCTGCATCATGACCGTCATTCTGTCCCAGGTTTCCTTCTGGCTCAACAGGGAGAGCGTCCCAGCACGGACAGTGTTCGGTGAGTTTCTGGCAGGGACATGATCCGGGGGCAACCAGGAGAAGGCAGAGGGAGGGAATGGTGCTGAGGGGAGAAGATCCACCTGCATTTGCCCCAAGGCTTTCCTGCCTGCCTCTCCATCAGCCTCTCGAACTCCATGCTGGTGAACTTTTTATGAGGCCCCACTCAAAGATCTTCCCCAGGAAAGGGACAGAGCAACGGTGTAACTGTCTTACTAACAAACACCTGGCAAGACCACGCGTCTGGCCATCCTCACTGCTAGTCCCACACCAAAGGTGCTCTTGCGTGTCTTGCTGCTCGTCCCATCCGACGCGCTGCAGGAAATCCCAAACCAGTCACATGTTACAGCACCAGGGAGGCCGCTGTGGAGGAGAAACCATGCTGATGGTCCACCGCTCCATTCCAAAGCAGGACCTCGCCAGGATCAGCGGCTCTAAATTGCAGAATCTTCCCCAGAGCTCACAAAAGTCCTCCGACTCCATGAGCCCCTGGGAGGACACTGTCTTAGCAGGTCCTGCAGCATTCCGATGGGGGGCGAGGGCAGGGAAAACTGATGTCTGGGGAGCAGAATTCACCAGAATATTTGGTCTTCCTGGGTTAGGCCTGGGCAGAACCAATGAACTTGGTTAGCAACTTCTTTCCAAGCCCCAGTCATGCAATCTAATTAAGTTGGAAAGGGAGGCAAGATCATTTGGTCCTCCAGCACTAGAATCGTTGGGTAGATGCAGCAAAGAATAGAAGACAGAAAATTTCCAGGTACACAAGAAAGAAAGACTGAAAAATAAATCCTTCTTCAGGAACACTATGAAATCAGCAAAGTAGGACCGGAGGGTGTGTGTATACACAAAAACATCAATAGGAAAACTGTTCACAGGAATCACGTTTGTGCCCCCCACTCACCTCGCGACGCACGTTGGAGTGCCGTTTGCGCCTCCCAGCCAGCATGGTTCCTCGTTGTCCCTTATCTCATCTCTGTACCCCCATTAGCCAAAACTCTCTGGGTGGTTTACAGCAGTGCCTCTTTTTTGTTATAGCATAACTTCTCATCGTTGCTTTTAAGAGGACCTCTTTCGCATATGTTGGCGTTTGCTTTCTGCAAGGCATTTTAGGTCTATCCAGGTATAACCAGTTTTGAGGCTCAACTGTTTTTCCCTCTGGGCTTTTAGCCTCATTCTCGTGCTTGTCTACTCAGAGTTATCCCGGTGCTTTCAGTGTGACTTTCCTTCAGGCGATTGGGCACAGAACTGCAGCCTTCGGTTTCTTTCCGCCCCCTTCTGCAGAAACGTGTCCCAGAGGAGCTTTTAGAGCTTTCAGAATGCACAACAGTGAGATGATCTGCTTTTCTGTGCACGTCTGTATAAAACACATTTTTTTGGTTAAATGACTACAGTCATTTTTATTGTTGACATATATGAATGTATATTTTTCTAGGCCCGAAAAATATAAACCTTTCCCACAAACTGGTTTATTCCTTTAAGCTGAAGTATTTGCAACCTACATTGGTTAGCCTCACATTCTTTCCTTGCCATATTTTTGCGTTTTTGTTTATGCTTTGGTATTTAATTGGGAAATTTCTACATGATAAATCATTTCATTATTCTGCTTATTCATGATGTGGATAAAGCACTATGAGCTTAGCTATCAGAGTTCTTGTGACACAGAACAATATAACAGTTCCATTCTGGTTATATTCATAGCACTCCTGAAGAAGGATCTCTTTGGAACCACGCTAGGTCTAAATTGTAAAGCTTCCCACCCACACCACACCATCAGCATGTCCCTGGGGCCTTCCTCCCCCCGCTTTTACGCCAATTAATTTCATTCCTTCATTTTTTGGTCTTGCGTCAACTCTTCACTCCAGAAGTGCTGGGGAGTGCGATTAGAAGGTCTCCGGAGCCAGAATGGATTTGAAGGGCAGTTCTTATTGCAGAGTTCCTGGGTTCAGCAGCCAAAGAGGACTGACGGTTGCCAGGTGGGAGCTGTAGTGCTCTGGTGTCTTCTCCGCACAGGGCCTTCTCCGCAGTGGCCCAGCCTAGTGGCCTGCAGATGACCAGCCCTTTGTTTGCATGCAGGTGCTCTGAGCTGGACCTGCAGCTGCTGGAGCCTGGCTAGGCATCTCAGGGAAGCTGGACTCAGACCACGCTGGGTGACCTGACAGCCAGAGTGGAGCGTCGCTTCCAGCCTTGACAGGACCTTGAGTGTTAGCCGCAGTGGGTGCTCAGGATCTCAAAGATCTTGTTCTTGCATTTGATGCACAAAGTTCAGCTGGCTGCTTCATTTTCTGGCTTTCCTGTTGGATGCCGAACAACGACGCAACCTTCTTGAGAGTTCCCTGCAGGGTCTTCCTGGATGCTCCGGCCAGTCTCTGGGAGGCTGCCCTCAGAGCGCCTCACCCAGCCCTCTCCACTGGTACTGTTGTACTTAAGAAAGGAGGCGTGTGGTGCCCCCAGAAGCAGCTGCTGTGATTCCCAGGACGCTGGCACTGGGTGAGGCCTCTGAGGAAGACGTGTCTCCTGTCTGTGCTACACAGCTTTCTTCCCTGCTCCTCATCACCGTGCCCCAGCCCAGCAGCCATGGTGGTGAGGGGAGCGGAGACGGGGAGAAGTTGCCTTGCTGCTGTGCTCTCAGCTGAACCGAAATTTCTCATTCCCTCCCCACACAGGTGTTGGTAATCAAACGGGGGTGAGTCTGTACGGCTTCCTAGCAGAACTCCTAACACAGGCCTGTGCTAGTCCATGGGAGGAAAGGGAGGTGCGGGGGGGGGGGGGCAGGGTCTGGAGGATGGTTAAAGAAGGGGGCTGTGCCAAAATCCAACAAAGTTCCTACACACCATCTCATGGTCGGCAGGGGGAAGGTTTTGTTTAGATGAGGGTTTGGCCTGGGGTTTCCCCCAAAGTCCCCTTCCCCACTGATGTTCCCAGCACAGCTCTAGTCGGACAGGAGTCTCAGCTGCCTCCTCAGGCCTTTTGCCTTGACTGGGACATTGCCAAAGCTCTCCAGGTCACCACCCAGTTGGCCTCCACACGAGAGAGAAAAGCGACCAAGGCTTGCCTCCCTCCCACCCATCCCTGGCTTGAGAGGGACAACAGCTGACCTGTGCTCCCCATGGGGCGGCTCTTAGCCCTGGGATCAAGGGCTTGGCATTCGAAACCTAAGAAGAGGCATGCTGGATCGGGCTGAAGGCCTCGCTGGCCCTGTGTTTTGTTCCCACGGGGGCCAACCAGAAGCCCCAGCGGGAAGCCCGGAGTAGGACACAGCCTCCCTCCCTTTTGTCCAGGGACTGGTGTACATGGCCCTACTGCCTCTGATACGGATGGAGCCTCCAGCACTGGGGACAAGCAGCCGTTGGCAGTCCTACGGGCTCCGTCCACTTTAACGCTCCATAAATTGGTGGCCATCGCTACCTCTGGTGGAAGTCAAGTCCATAGTTTTTCTAGGTACTGGGAAAAGAAGACTTCCTTCAGTCTGTCCTTAATCTCATACCAATCAGCTTCATGTGAGGACCCCACTGCATTCATGTATTCTTGGATAGGGCAAAGATGCCTCTGTATCCACCTTCTGTGACCCATGAATCATTTTGTGTTCCTGCATCAATCCCACTTTCTCTAAGCAAAACAGTTCCAGATATTGCAACCTTGATGGCAGGGGTGCTGCTCCTGCCCTTTGATGGTTTTTGTTGCTCTTTTCTGGTCCTTCAACATGTGTGTTGGTGCACAGACCAGAATTCTGCGCAGTATTCCAGGTCTGGCCTTCATGGACAAAGCCCGCATAGCCCTCTGTAATGTGTGGCCTTCAACAGTTTCCGGTGCAGTGTAAGGGACTCTGGGTAATGGAGGGCATGTACATGGGGCAACGCTGGCAGGTCACTGCCAGAATGTGAACGGAGCTCTTCCGCCCCTTCTCACCAGGTGCCATGCCTCCTTCCACTAGGCATCACTGCCTGGCATCAGGTGTCTTGCTTTTGGGCCAGATGTGCTGATGATGCAGCTGGGCACGGCCCCATCCGTGCCGATGGTGGGACTGTGCCCAGATACAGCACCAGCTCCTTTGGTCTCCGGGACCTCTTAGTTGCATGCTGTGGGCAGTGCCGTGGCCCGGTGGCCCAAGGAGGCCTGGTGGCCTGGTGGGATGGGAGGGGGTGTCCTTCTGGGGCATCTCCAACAGCATCTTCTCTGGTTGTGTTTCTGCAGGGGTCACCACTGTGCTTACTATGACCACTCTGAGCATCAGCGCAAGAAACTCACTGCCCAAAGTGGCATATGCGACGGCCATGGATTGGTTCATAGCCGTCTGTTATGCCTTTGTGTTTTCTGCGCTGATTGAGTTTGCCGCAGTTAACTACTTCACAAAGCGCAGCTGGGCCTGGGATGGCAAGAAGGTGCTGGAGGCCCAAGAAATGAAGGTGAGGAAGCCCCAGAGTGCGAGGTACGAAGAGCGCATGGGGAGTGGGGCGTGCATGTGAGAACTGCCTCCTCTGGAGGACTCGCTCCAGACGTGATTGGCAATGCTGACCTGCGGGCTGCGCCCCAGAAAGACAAAAAGAGCCACCGCGCATCCTCCGGCTGCTGCTTCATGCCTTGCAAGTGCCCAGCACAAGCTGATCAAATATTGGCGACCTGGAAATCACTTCCAAATGGCTTCTCCCTCAGTGCAGCTGGCAGTGTCCCCCAGTGTTTAGAATAAGGATGACTTCATTTTGCCCAGCCGTGGGAGCCAGGCTGAGAAAGCCGAAGGTTGTCCTCCATGGGCAGGCACCAGCAAAGAGGCCTCTGCTGTCCCTCAGCAGGAAGGAGGTGATATGCGAGACTCTGCCAGACACATCCAGCTGCGTACTCTATTTATTTACTAGGATGGCTTAAGCTGTTGTCCATTCCTGCAGATCCCAGAGGGTAGAGTCCAGGCTGCTATAATGTCCTGCACACTACAGCTGCCGAAATGGCATCATCTCCCAAAGGCAGTCAATGCCTCGAGCAGCTCAGTCCTATCAGCACCTTAAAACACCCGCGTAGACAGGAAGGGCCCAGTCTGTCCCCAAACGGGGGCAGAGGTGGTGCCAGGCACCGCTCGGCAAGGCGGGCGTCCTGTGCAGCAGCACCACTGCAGCGAAGCTGGGACGGTGGCCCTCCGGGATGACGTTGGGCGTGGGTGGCCTGGCAGAGGGAGGGCTCCCCTCCAGGCAAAAAGGCCAGGACACACAGGGCTTCAAAGCGAACGCTGGGAACCCATCAGGCAGGGGGTGAGGAACTGGGGCAGCCCCCACACGACACAAGATAATCCCCTGATCCGGCAATCACGAGCATTTGGCGCACCAGTCGCGGCACTCCCAGGCTCCAGCTCATCCCGTGGGGCTGTGGGTCGCCCTGCTGGGGAGCGGCCCCGCGATGGGGAACTGGCAGCTGGCACAGGGCTCCTCCTCCGGCAGGCCGAGCTCTACGGGCCTCGCTGTCCTGCAGCCGGCCCTGGCGTGCTGGGCTGTGCGTGGTGCCCCAGAGCTGCACCAGCATCCCAAGGCTTCTGCTTCTCTCCCCAGAAAAAGGAGCCCATCACGCTGGCCAAGAAGACGAACAACACATACAACATTGTGGGCACCACCTATGCGCTCAACATCGCCCCCAAAGAGCCTGCCCTCCCCACCATTGCCAAGAGCGCGGCCAGCACCGCGGCCGTGCCTGCCACAGTCATTGTCCCCCCAAAGGTGCCCCGGTTGGAAGAGAAGCCTCCCCCCGAGAATAAAAAGACGTACAACAGTGTCAGCAAAGTGGACAAACTGTCCCGCATCGTCTTTCCCATCTTGTTCGCCATCTTCAACATGGTGTACTGGGCCACGTACGTCAACCGGGAGTCGGCCATCAAGGGCATGATCCCCAAGGAGTGATCCCAAGGAAGCGGCCCTCCCGCCAGCCCACGCGGACACCCCCAGGTGGAGGCTCCTCTGTGGGGTGAAGGTTCACTTCACGGTTCCACGCTCATGTTCTCTTTATTCGGGTTCGTTTTACTTCCGCTGACTGCCTTCCTTTCTCATAAGAATCAAACTGTGATTTTTTTTAAGGAGACTTCCTTAGAAACCCCATTCAACATGCTCCTTCTTTATCTTTATGTTTGTCGTGCGTGCGATGGGGCTGGTGGAGGGGCAGCTTCGCGGGAAAGTGGGCCCCGGCATCGCAAGTATGACAGCCACCTCCCCTGCACCCGCCTGTGACCCCGACTGGCCCCCCACCCCTCCCCGTGGACGCCAGTGTCGCGCCACTGCCTCCCTGCCTCCCTCCCGCCCGCATCACCCCCTGGCCTGCCCGGGTGGCTCTGGCCCGCCATTCCGAGAAAGCCCGCAGCCGCCCGCCGCGCTGCTCCCCTCCCTGCTGAGGAAGCTCCGTTGACTCGGGGACTCCGCCTTGGGTTTCCGCCGGGAGATGATGCGGGAGCGGGCGAGCGGGGCGGGGGGGTCTCGGAGTCCGGCAGGCCTGGCAGGACTGGGGCACTGGCCACGGCGGAAGCGCCACGGCAGCTCCCAGGGCTCTGTGGGAGCGGGTGACACGCTGTGCCCGCCTCTGCAGTGTGTGTCTCCTCGCATTCCTCATTTTGTTCTCCGCGGGGGAGCTCCTTCGGAATTCCTCCCTGGATTTGTGGCTCTGAATTATCCATCTGTGGTCACAGAGTGGCATCCGTGTGTTGGTTATCTGTCATGTTGAATGGATTTTCGGATTTTGTAAATATTGTTGTGTGCACAGTTGGCTCTTGCTGCAGTTTGCATCCCCTCCTGTTTCCGCCCCCGGTCGAGTCGCGCAAGGGCAAACGTGCAGCATGGTTTCTGGAGAATGTATCCGTGTGAATGACTGAATCAACACAAGCATTTTGACTTTGCTTCTTCATATGTGGATTTATAATCTCTTTTGAAACGTTGCAATAGAAATGTTTGTACGCAAAAAGCATTTGTTTTTTTGAGATCAAGTTAGACCCTCAGCCCTCTCCTCTTGAAAAGGGGACAAGTTTGCAGGCAAGCCCAGGAGAAGAGCAGCGGAGCAAAGGAGGCCTGCCCAGCGGGTCTTGCGTTAAGCCCTGGGGCGGGAAAGGGACGCGTTCAGCTGCCGGTCCCGCTCAGTCTCCAGCATCGGAGGAGCTGAGCTGCTGAAACAGACAAGAAAAGGAAGGACGGGCGGATGGGTGGACAGGCAGACCGACGGGAGGAAGGGAAGGCAAGCGGCGGGCATTCGTCCTGACTAACATTAAGCAGGACCCGGGCGGGTGGGTGATCCCCTGAAGCCCTCCAGGTAATGGGGCCGCCCTCTTGGCAAACGAGGTGAAGGGGCTGCGGCAGCCAGTGCTTCCCAAGCAGACGCAGCCACCCTGCTGGCGGTGCCCTCCGCTGCTGGGGGGGGGGGCGTTCTGGGGCACAGGGGGCAGCATCACCTCCCCACCTGACCCTGGGAGTGCAGCCACACGCCTTTCAAAGGCACAGTCTCCATGCGCATGAGTGTTCACCTGCAGGGGAAAGTTAGAGGAAACAATGAGGATGAATGGAGGCTGAATCGCACAAGTGCAGTTTCTCAAATTAAAATTCTCCATGGGAAGTCGGGAAGGACTGAGCAGAAAGCTAAGCAGCGTCCATTTAGAGGAGGCCCATGTAATGGGTTGGGGTGCAGTGGAGAGATCTTCGCATCCATCATTTTCTGCAAAGCCCTACCTGCAAGGTCACTGTTGACAATCTTCCATAAGAAAACTAGTACACTTTTTTGTGACTCAGGAGTAGAATTGGACAATAAGAATCATCAGAGAGGAAGGGGAAAAAAAGCTAAATCTCAGGATTGTAAAAACTGCTCTGGCAACTTTCTGGTTTCTATGCATGCTCTTTAGGATCTAGAGGAGCAAATTCCGCATTCCCCATTCCTGTAGCCCCGCATCTCTTCCTGTCTAGGGATGACCAGAGTCGGTCCCAGCCCATCCTTTCAGAGTAGGGTACAGCATTTCTATTTTTAAAAAAGAATGTTTGTCTGAGAGGGCTTTTTGTTTTTCCAGTTTTGAAATAATGAACATAAAACATGCAATTCTTGGTTAAATGTTGCTTTTCTGATTCCATTTTGTCTCACAATTGTTTTGGCTTAAAATGTTCAATTTGAGTTCTGTTGACTCTTCCATCAAGTTTTGGTGCAAATGTTCCAGCTTTTGAATTCTGAACACCTAAAATGTTTATCAAAATTCATCCTGAATTGTGTATTCAAAATTTTCATCTCACAAAAGTTGTTCACTTGGAACATTTTAGGCTAGGGGTTTATTGTACTTGGCAGCTATTGAGAATACATTCTACCATCAGAAGTGGGAAGTTCTTTTCTGCCCCCTTCCCCGTTCTCTCCTGCCGCTCGGAGTGTGTGCAGAGTGGCCCATTCCCGGCAGACTTTGACTCGAGGCGGAGCAGTGCTGGGTCACACCTGCAAGGCCGTCTCATCCAGCACCCCCATTTCCACAGTGCCTCACAAGCTGCACCCCCAGGAGGCCCACCAGCAGGATGCAAGTGCAAAGCCCCCTTCTCTTTTTGTTTCCCCACAACTGCTAGGCAGAGACCCTGCTCCTAGAGGCGGCTACCTGAGGACTCCTGCTTTGGGGGTTCTGAGCAAGCCTTCGTATGATCGGCTCCATTTTGCATTCTATGGCATCGCAATATCTATGGCCTGTCCTTGCAGGACACGCACAAGGAAAGGTGGCAATCATTTTGTCTATTTGTCAGACCATTAATTGTTGAAGGGGAACTGCCCTTCCAAGCAGCTTGCAATCACAGAACAAGGAAAAATATGCAAGAGTTTGATTAGGGCCAGGATTCTTGAACTGGAGTTGAGCAAGGGTTAGACCTGAGGGCCCCATGGGCCCATCCCAACACTGCTGTGCTCTGACTCCAAAACAAACACACCAAAAGCCACATTTGTGGGCCCCCTGGGGCTCTGAAGTGCGCCAGAGGGAAAGGGCCACTGCAGGGTCGCCATCCCCACGCTTGGCAGGGGTGCCAGCACCCAGGAGCCGCCCCCGGGGGGCCCTTCTCTCACTTTGCCTCCAAAGGCATGAGGCAGGACCACAAGCTCGGTTGCAACCGGCCTGCTTTTCCTTTCTCAACTCTGATATTTCCGTCTCACTTCACTTGGCCCTACTCGGATTACAGGCCTACTTTTGGAGTTGGGGAGGGGAAACTGAACACTGACTTTGGGTTTTTGCCCACGCACCCCTTTCTTTGTCAACATAAATAGGATGTTGCAAGCCCAAGTGTGTGTCGAAAGGGGGCACTGGACTCTAGTGTAACTTTCAGTGAAGCTGAAGCAGCACAAGACCTTGAAACCTTCTGAGTAAGGGAGCTCTGCTCATGAAGGGCAGCCGTGGATATACGCAGTTATTCTTACGACTGTTATTCCTGTACTGCCCAGTAGCTGAAGCTCTCTGGGTGGTACACAAGAAGAGGAACAGCCTGGGACTTTGCCCAGGCGGGTTGTAAAATGCCCAAACTCCATGATGTTTGCCCTACTTGGCCCAGCGGTGCGTGGCACAGCGGCGTCCTGCTTACCCGGAAGGCCATCGCGCGTGCGGTTGTGGCCAGCGTCACTTGCTGGAGCAGGGGCGGCGGGTGCCCGGGGCTCCTGCTTGTCCCTGCACGCTGCTTGCGGAAGAGGCTGTGCAGCCACATTTGGGCACTGCTGGTTTCAGGTAATGCCTTCTGGACACCACTACGCCGAGCTAGAAGCAGGCTTGTGCCCACAGCACGCTGCCTGTCTCCCGGTGTCCCGGTGCAGCTATCCTTGCCTGTGCAGTCCCCTGGAGGGCAAGGAATGGTGGATCCCACTGGATCAGCCTGGGAGGGGCCCACCTGCTGCCCCCCACCTTCTAGTCAAGCGCACTTTCCTGAGCACGCATGGCAGGTGGGGAGCCTTCCCCAAAGAGGTTGGGCAGCGGGCATGTTACCTTGAATGCAGGTCCCACTGCCATGGGGCCTGCTGGGCTAGGAAGCCACGGGGTGCAAGGGCTGCAGGTGGGGAACCCCAGCCTCCCCAGAGCTCTCCTTTCTGTAGCCACATTACAGCACGGACTGATTTGAATGCTGCGTGTTTCCTTTGATGTCTGCTGAAAATTGCATTCTGTATTAATAAACACACAAACATCTGAGGGGAACAAAGCAAATGCATTCCCAAAATCCCATTACGTATTTTGCACACCTCGAAGGTCACCAGCGTTGCTACTTGAGACCCCCTTTCCGCTGGCCTGGGGCTGGGGAGGGGGCTGGGGCTGGGAGAAGACGCCCGCCCTTTCTGGTGTCTCCAGGGCTGCCCCAACAGGCAGCAACTTGGCCATTTGTGGCCCCATCCCATTTCCACTTTTCACAGGGTATCTAAAAATCAGAGGCAGCCTAAGAGAATTCCCTGCTTGCTTCAGTGGTGTGTGAGACCGCTGGTCTCCCAGAGCCCAAAGCGGCACAGCCAGGCTCCTTCAGCAGCAGACCCATCCGGCTCTCCAGCTTTGACAGCACATCCGTCATTTCCACAGAAGACTGCTAACCCTGAAGACTGTTTCATTTTGAAGGTAGGGTAGAAATATAGTGTATATATTTTTATATGCACCCTCACACATAGGCACAAAACTGTATGAAGCACATAGTCACCAGCAAACTACACTACCCCAGCGGAAGCGGCAACTGCACAGTCCGACATTTTTGGAATCGAAAATGCTGCTCAACTCATCAGCGTACAAATGTGTTTGTTTAACGGGGCAACACAGTCACTGCCGCCCCCAAACTGGCCGCCTGAGCAATGTCAGTCCTGGCCAGGCAGGAACGATGCCCTCTGGTTGAAACCACGTGACAAAGACGGAGGATTCTGTCAATGGCTAAGGAGGTGTGAGGAAGAAATGAAAACGGCCTTCCTTCCGTATTGCCAGCTGGCTGGCTTGTGCCCACCAGCATTCGGATCCCTCAGAGCTTCTGGCCAGCACTAGCCGTGCAGCAGGAGACAGAGGCCCCAGAATTGCTGCTCAGCCGCCACCTCTCCAAACCAGAAAGGAAACAGAGATGGCGGGTGGATGGATGGATGGATGGATGGGCGGACAGACGATACTGAGGAATCCTTCAAGTGACCAAGTGCTTCCTGGTGCCGGCTGCACATCTAGGCCGCCACATGCCCCCCACCCCCCCATCAGCCAGGGACCACCAGGGAATGGATTGTGCTGCCCCAGTGGGGCTTTCGGTGGCAGAGGCTCTTGTACTGGGGCTGCCAGACGTGTCCGTGGTGGCTCCCAGCTTTGGTGCAGTTTTGCCCCCTTTCTAAATGGTTGAAATGCCTCTCTGAAGGCACAGCAACGGAAAGAGTGAACCAATGCCAGGTTTGCCCTCGCCCATTTGCCCTCGGCAGCTCCCCCTGCTGCAGGGCATGTCCCCCCCCCCCGGAACGCTCGAAAATGGACGCAGGCCCTTTTCCACTCCTGCTTCTCAGAGTACAAAAGAGAGTTCCTGCCCCAAGAGGTCTGACAGGGGAAGAATGCACGTCCCTTCGTCCTTTCGGCAACCGAGCCCCCACACCACAGTCCGAGTGCGGTCATCCCACAGTTTTCTGAAAGGGCAGCCTGACTTGGCAATTCTGCTTTGCTACCTTTCCTAACGAATCTACCGTAGAATTTGCTCTTTGCTGCACTCTGGGCTGATGCTTTCACTGATCTGGCTGCCTGCAACCAGAGCGACTTTCTGGTCGGCCATCACCACACCAGTGTGGGTGTTCAAATTGGGAGGGGGTTGCCCCACTCTGCAGCACTTCTTAACCTAGAGCCATATTTGGCAAACTCATGATCACTGTGCTCCCACAGCCTGGAGGATTATTTTTCAGTGCTTGGACTTAATCATGTGCAATTTTATATGTATTTTATATTTGTATGCATAAATCCTGCCTAATTAAGCAGGGGCACTATTTTAATTACGTATACTCCACTTTATCAGTTAAGCTAACCAAGACTGCAGTCCTATAGTCACATTCTTGGGGGAAAGTCTCATTGGATGGACCATGTCTTACTTTTGAGTAGACCTGCCTAGGACTGCCCTGCAATGAAAAGGTACGGCCCTGGATTGCACCCGATCGCATGGCGTCCTTCTGCAAGCCACAGCCCAGCCCTTCTTGCCATAAATCGCACATGCGGCAATGGAGGACTATCTGGTGCCGGCCCTGTGCAGGCTCTGGCTGCTGACCAGCACCGCCATGCGTCTCATGCACCAGCAAGTCCACTGAATTCTCTTTTAGGGCACAGCGGTAGCTCGGCTCATGAACGCTTCGGTTCATGACCAAATCGGGTCGCGAACAAACATTTCATAAAAATTTTAACTCAGGTTGCGAACTCCACATTGGGTGGCGACCACGATCACGGCCATCTCCCAACCCTGCAGTGGGGAGATGGCTGTGATCGTGCTGGGGGCGGGGGGGGGGGGGCAGTGGAGATGGCCAAGATCGCGCCTGTCTTTCCTGCAGGAGCACCATCGCGATCTCGGCCATCTGCCCCCGCAGCGCGATCGCACCCATCTCCCCCACCCCAGCGTGCCTGTGTTCGCGCCCGTCTCTCCCCCCCAGCCCACCCCATTCACTCCCATCTCTCCCCCCCCAGCACGCCCGCGATCGTACCGTCCCCCTCCCCCCGCCGCCCCAGTGCGCTGGGATGACGGACGAGTGCAGGGGAGATGGCCGCGATCTTTGTTGTTCTTCGTCACGTTGCTTCACGTTTTTCTGATTAAAAACAATAGTTACAGAACGGATTAACCTTCTTTACATTGAATCTTATGGGGAAATTGGACTCGGCTCACGACTATTTTGGGTCACGACCAGAGTCCTGGAACGGATGAGGTTCGTGAGCCGAGGCGCCACTGTATTTGCTCAGCAGAAATGAAGTACCAAATGTAGCTGAAGCAGCCAAGCCTGAGATACTTCTGGGACAGCAAGAGGGCCGCCTGCTCCCTTTGCCTCCTTCTGTGCGTGCAGAGCCGACCCCGCCACCTGCTGTCTGCTGGCATCGCCGAACACTCCAGCAAGGCCCACTGAAACGCACCCAGACAGCCCGAAGGGGCGATCAGCTTCCCAGAGGGGCGAAGCCCAGGCAAAGGCTCCCCATCAGGGCACCTGGACACACGTGAAAGAGCAGATCACACGAGGACTAAAGCCGCACAGGGTTTCTTGCTCCCCTGAAAAGACGTTTGGCAGAGGGCAAGCACTTCATTTTGCAGCACACTTACCTGCGCCCGCAAGATCTGGATCAAACCTCCAATTGCGGCGTTTGTGCAACTTGGGTCAGGGGCAGCTGGGGCAGCTGCAGCAGCCCGGAAGCTGGCAAGGTGCCCAGAGCCCGAACCAACCCCCCGCCGGCCCAGCCACAAGTCCCAGCTGCAGAGCCGGACAGGCCAAGCGCACAGCGGGTGTCTGCTGAAGCACAGTCCGGGAAACGAGCCGAAGGAGGTCATCGGCCAGGGAGGCAGCAGAGGCAGCAGCCACCTCAGAGCAGCAGCAGGAGCAGGAGCAGGAGTGAGGGCTTCAGGCCCCACGATGACGGAGCCAGCATCCGAGGGAAGAGCCAGCTCTTCCATGCCAGAGCCAGCCGAGGCTGGGAGCCATCCTGCAACCAGGGGGACTGTCAGCCTGGCATTTGGCCAGCAGGGGGAGCCCTGAAGCTGCCCAGATCCTGCCAGGGCCCTGGGGGCCTCCTGCGATCCTGGGCAAAACCTGCCGGGCCAGCTGGGGCGGGGGGGGGGGGGGGGCTCTGTGTGACAGCAGGCTCCGTGGAAGGAAGCAAAGCAGACGGACTGGCTAGTCCTGAGGGGCCCACGGGGCAAGCGGGATGGATGGCCAAGGAACCTTTGGAAGGGGATTCCCATTGCCTTGCAAATGCAAGATCATATCCAGTTGCAAAGGGACCACCCATGCCAGGGGTCCTCAGACTTTTTAAACAAGGGGCCAGTTCACTGTCCCGCAGACTGGTGGGGGGGGTAGACTATAGTTTGAAAAAATATGAAAAAATTCGTCTGCACACTGCACATTAAAATTAATTAAAATTAATTTTAAAAATTAAAATTTAAAAAATAATTAAAAATAAAAAATGTTTGTTCTGCTTCTTCGGGCTGCAGCAGAAGCCCAGGATGAGGTGGGGAAGAGCATGTCCATATTCGAGGACAGAGCTACAACACAACCAAGGCGCTAAATACAGTATTTTGCATAATGTAGCTGATGACTGCAACTGGCATTTACAAAGACTGAAGCAAAAATACTAAGGATAAATACTGTTGATGCCACTCTTAGTATTTGAAGCAACTCGGCCCAGAACAATTCCCACAATACAATGTCTGTATTTGGATGCAGAGCTAATGACTACCATATTTTCGTGCAACCTTGCCAAAACTGGTACTGTCCAGATGAGTTGGACTACAACTTCCATTGGCCATGCTGGCTGGACATGATGGAAATTGTAGTCCTCACTGCCACCCCGGTTCTGAGGGAGCAGGAGCTGGAGGCTGGAGAGGCAGACATGGGGCGGCTCCCCCGGCCGGGAGGGAGGTGCAGGCTGCTTTCCGAGGCGAGGGGAGGCGAGGGACGGGCCGTGGCCGGCCAAGCAGGGCGATTCCCACCTTTCCCCACCACAGGGGGAAGCATGGCTGCCGCTCTGCCACTCAGAGAAGGCTGCAGTGGAGGCGCAGGAGCCACAGCCCCGCTCCGCCTCAGTCTGTCCGCCCCCAGGCTTGGCGAGGCGGCCACGGCTTGGTCTGCAGCCCAGGGACATGGCTCCCATAATTAAAGATAGATTTAAAAAGCTATAGTTTTCTTAACTTCAATTCTTTTTTAGTGTCTTTTTCTCTCTTCCGTCCTCCTCTCTTCTGTTTCCCGCTCCGTATTCCTGCTCAGTATATGCGTGCAATTGGGGGGGGGGGAGCCGGCACACGCGCAGTTGAAGGGAGCTGTTACAAGCTGGCATGTGCGCCTGCTCTCCGCTCAGTTTTAGAGAATGCCTGTGCCAGCTCAGAGCTTTTGGACTCGCTCGGAGACCGTTTTCTCTGAACGAGTTCAAAAGTTCTGAGCTGGGCCAGGTACTTGACCATGGCAGGCTGCATCCGGCCCGCAGGTCGTAGTTTGAGGACCCATGACCTATGCCAAGACGGCCAGGAAGCGACAGGTGCCAGCAGGGGGTTGGCTTCATGATGGCGGACAGCAGCTCTGAACTGCCCTCCGGTGTCCGTGCTGCATGAATCCTGCAGGGCTGGAAGCTTGTGCAGGGCTGGTCCCACGGTGCGGCATCTCTACCCTCCAGGGGTGGAGTCCAACTCTCGCCTGCCCCGCATGCTCAGAGGCATGGAATAGGGCTCCTCTGCAGCAGCCAGGGCGCCATCAGATTCTGCCAGCAGTTCAAGTGGGGATGCCCAGGAAGGAATGAAGCCGCTCTGCTCTTCTTCGCCACATCATTGTGTAACTGGCCACCCAACAAATAGCCTGCACAGAAACCAAGGAGGGACAAGAGCGGCACAGAGTTCCGTAACACATACCTCTGACAGTGTTGTGAATAGATGGCATTTCAGAGATAATGGCTATCAGTTAAGTAGAACTGCTAGAAAGCATCTCTCCATACCTGGGAAGGCTGCAGCCAGGTGAGATCCTGGCAACCTGCTTGACTGCCATCGAGGTGCTGCCACTTTGGACGCCCTCCGGCTCTCTCTTCTTAGGATTTTTGCCTCTCGTGTGGACTGGAGTGGGCAGCCTTTTGAGCAGACAACCCTTGTTCTTTGTCAGCTCTTAAACGGTATTAATCAATTTGCAAGGCTAAATGATTGGGAGATTAGTACACTAATTAGGTAAAGTAAAAAGTCTCTCCCAAAGGCCCACAAGTGTTAAGAAGGCAGGCATTAAATTTAAAAGGGAGGGAGGGAGGGGAGGGGGATGCAATGTATTTCTGTCTGTCTGTCTGTCGGAGTCAGGAATTAGGCACAGGGTGGAGGCAGAAGCAACATTCAAGTCAGTTTGCATCTCTTTTTGAAGATGTTAGCAGACTGAGGGTCAGTTGGGAGAAGGCTGCAAATGTAAGGAGGAGTTGGAAAACAGGACATTGTAGAGAAAATACAAATTGGAAGCATGTCAACAGCAGGCGGGCAAATATAGAAAAGAGGAAGAAGGAAGGGAAAAAAGGCAGCATTAGAGAGGGGCTTCCAATTTATCGAGCTAATTTGGAGATGACTAAGGTGCAGAAATCAAATGGAGACAGCGCATTGCAACTTAGGCTTCAGAAGTCAAAAAGTTAAAAAGGAAAAAATGGGAGACCAGCCAAGAGAAAATGGCAGTGGCCAGACTGAGATAACTAGGACCTGGAAAGATTTAGCAACATCAAAATTGAGAGCTGAATGAATATTTGAAATATTATACAGAATAGCAAGACTTGGTCATGAAGAAAGATGAAAGGGATCTCTAGACTACACAAACTCTGTGTGAGAAGTAATCCTGTGTCACATACAGAAATGATCAGGGGAAGCCCTTAGTGAAGGCAGCTTCCATTGCACAGAAAGGTCAAAACCTGGACTTGAATGGACGGAGGATTTGTTGCCAGGAATAACAGAGACAGAAAACAGAGCTACCCTTTCAAAGTTTAGAAACAAAGGGCAAAAGAGAAATAATTGTGAGGAAGCAATGGGTCAGGACAGGATTGGGGTTTTTGAAATTCAGACAAATTTAAGCTGAGAAGGGAAAAGGCTAGGGGAAAGAGAATGATTAAATAACAAAAAGAAGAGCTGTCAAGGACGAGAAAGAGGCAGATCTGGAAAATAAAGAGCTTTATCAAAATCATAGAATACCACGTTGGAAGGGGCCAGTAAGACCATCAGGTCCAGCCCTGGCTCAGTGCAGGAATTTATTATTATTATTATTATTATTATTATTATTATTATTATTATTATTATTATAACATTTCTATGCCGCCCCTTGCCGAAACCTCGGGGCAGCTTACAACACGATAAAATACAATGAAATACAATAGCACATAATAAATTACCATTAAATACAAAATACAAAAAATACATTGATTTACAAATATAAGATTAAAATTATCAGTATAAATTAAGTAAATAAAAATATAGGAGGAGAAAGAGAAGGAAGAAGAAGTTGCCCTGGCCAGATCATATGTTTTAACAATTAAAATGATGTTTAAATAAAAAGGTCTTTACCTGGTGCCGAAAAACCAGTAACGACGGTGCCAGGCGGACCTCTCTGGGGAGCGCATTCCATAGATTGGGCGCCACCGCAGAGGAAGCCCTCCTCCGGGTACTCACCCTCCTAATGTCCTTCACGGAAGGTTCCCGGAGAAGGGCCTCTGCTGCTGATCTCAAGGGACGGCTGGGCATATACGGACGTAAGCGCTCCTTCAGGTAGCCAGGACCCAAGCCGTTTAGGGCTTTGTAGGTCATCACCAACACCTTGAATTGGGCCCGGGCTTCGATGGGCAGCCAGTGAAGCTGACGGAGGACTGGAGTCCTGTGAGCATAACGCCCCGTCCCCGTCAGCAGCCTGGCAGCTCTGAAGGCATCCCTGGCAGAGGGCAGTTCATCTGCATCTCTCATGCCTCCAGTGTAGGAGAGCCCATGGCCTCCCTACGTTGCTGGTTCCTCTGTCGGGCCCCTCTGGCAGCCAGCAGGCTCTTCTGGATGTTCTGCTGCACCCCGGCTCCCTGTGCTTTGCATGTGTCCTGCATGCTGGGACGACGGGGAAGAAATCTGGGGCCGCTTCTGCGTGGCAGCCTCACATCGCAGCTCCCCTCAGTCTTCTCTCCTCCACCTTCCCCGGTGGGCCTTTGTTTCCAGTCCCCAAATCATCTGAACCTTTTCAGGACTCTGCAGTCAAAGAACAATTTGAGATCCAGAGATGTGAGAAAGCGAGCAAACTCACTGGGACCACAGATGTGCAAACCACCAACTGGATTTCATTGCTTTGCAGGGCAGCCTTTTCAATAAAGGGGGAAAATCAACATTAGGAAAAGGAAAGAGAATGTGTAAAGCCGAGAGGGCAGGAGCTGAGGTTATATTCAGGTTTCTTGTTGCATGTTAATTGTCTTCAGTGCTTTCGCACTTGATATAAGTAGGTATTCATTCTTGAAACAGTTCCAGCTAAGTGCACTGGACTCCAGCAATATTAAATGGTTTGATCAAGGTTTGGCCCAGGACAGGCCATCAGAATGGATATTTTAAGATGCACAAAGGTGATGACATAGATTTTCTGCCTGGCTCATTCTGTCTGCCCATTCTAAACACATTCCAGGCTCTGGATTTCACAGGGAACCCTAAAATGGGGCACAATTATCCATGCACCCCACTGGTTTCTAAAATCCCACATTTATGGAGATTTTTCTGCCCAGCTCATTCTATCTGCCCATTCTAAGCAAATTCCACACCTCAAAAACATCAGGAGGTCCATGGTTTTTCCAACCCTAACCTGGATTTCACAGGGAACCCTATAATATCTAGGGGGTGGTGACAGTTTCAGCCATATGCCTTATGAAGTAAGTAATGCCCCCCCTTTAGAGGGTTAGGGTTGGGCATTAAGTTCCAAACTCAGTCAGGTGGGATAATTTGGAGGTATGAGCACTGTTGCCCTGCGGTGACCTTCAAGCATAGATTCAACAGCCCTTTGCCAGGGATGCTTTAAACTACATTCCTGTGTGGAGCAGGAGATCGGACTCAGTGGCTTTTCCACTTCTACAATTCTGTTTCTAGTCGGACAGCCTTTTGTGTCCTATTCATTGTTCATTATTTTGACTCTTGGACATGGAGGGAGGAAACGGGAGGGAGACACACAAGAGTGGAACACCCCAGTCCAGAACAGAGGAGCCCCGCTTCCTCTGAGCCAAAAAGGAAACAAAGAAACAGAGTGAGTCAGAAGGGGTCTCCTGGGCCATCTAGTCTGACCCCCGGCTCCAGCCGGCTCCGCTCACGACATGCCCACCTTGTGCATGTCCGGCCTATCCTTGAACACCCTCACTGAGGGGGCCTCAACTGCCTTCCGTGGAAGCCCATTGCACACCCTCGGGGTCCCGACTGTCAGGAAGTGCTTCCTGGCATCCAAATGGAGCCTTGGCTCCCTGAGCTTGGCTCCGTTGGAGCGCGTCCTGCCTTCCTCTGCAGGGGAGAACAGGTCTCTACCCACCTCCGTGGGACACCCCCTCACATACCTGCATGTCGCCAACAG
>NW_025336401.1:130442-141468 GCF_004798865.1 Varanus komodoensis
TGAACACCCTCACTGAGGGGGCCTCAACTGCCTCCCGTGGAAGCCCATTGCACACCCTCGGGGTCCCGACGTCAGGAAGTGCTTCCTGGCATCCAAATGGAGCCTTGGCTCCCTGAGCTTGGCTCCGTTGGAGCGCGTCCTGCCTTCCTCTGCAGGGGAGAACAGGTCTCTACCCACCTCCGTGGGACACCCCCTCACATACCTGCATGTCGCCAACAGATCCCCTCTGAGTCTCCTCCAGGCTGAAGAGGCCCAGTTCCCTCAGTCTCGCCTCATACGGCATCCCCTGCAAACCGGCCACCAACCTTGTGGCCCTGCGCTGCACTGACTCTAACCTGGCTATATCCTTCCTGTAACAGGGAGCCCAGAACTGAGCACAATACTCCAGTTGCGGGCGCACCAGAGTCGTATAGAGTGGCAGTAACACCTCCCTCGATCTAGAAGCCACACTTCTGGCTATGCAACCAAGGGTGGCGTTCGCCCTCTTGACCACCGCATCACACCACTGACTCATGTTTAGCCTGCAGTCAACCAGCACCCCGAGGTCCCTTTCACAAGTGCTGCTCTCCAGCCACTTGTCACCTAACCTGTCTTTATGACCCCCATTCCTATGCCCCAAGCGCAAGACCTTGCACTTCTCCACATTGAACGCCATCCTGTTGTCTCCTGCCCACTTCCATAGTCTGGCCAGATCCTTTTGGATCTGGAGTACCTGCTTCTCAATTGTGGCCACTGCTCCAGTTTTAGTGTCGTCTGCGAATTTGACCAGCAGACTGTTCACCCCTTCTTCCATGTCACTGATGAAAAGATTAAACAGGATTGGCCCCAGGACGGAGCCCTGGGGGACCCCACTTGTCACTGGCCGCCATCCCGATGATTCCCCACTAATGGTTACCCTCTGCTTTCGGTCAGTCAACCATGCACTAATCCATCAGACAGTGCATTGGTCTATCCCAAAACTCCTCAATTTCTCAACCGGGATACCATGGGGCACTTTGTCAAAGGCCTTGCTGAAATCCAGGTATACCACATCCACTACATCCCCTCCATCTAGCCACCTCGACACCTTGTTGTAGAATTCCACAAGGTTTGTCTGGCAGGACCTGTTTTTGCGGAAGCCGTGTTGTGTGGCTGCCAGCCTCCCTTCCCTATGTTGCACCACTAGATCTCTCTGTATTATGAGCCTTTCCATTGTTTTTCCTACAATGGATGTAAGGCTAACCGGTCTGTAATTCCCCATGTCCCTTCTACTACCCTGTTTGAAAATTGGGACCACTGATGCCACCCTCCAGTCCTCTGGAACCTCACCCGTTCTCCATGAGGCCTCAAAAATGGAGGCCAGTGGGTGTGAGGGAACCCCTGCCAACTCTCGAAGTACTCTCGGGTGTAACCCGTCAGGGCCTGGTGGCTTTGTAACGTCCAATGCCCTGAGGAGCCCCACGACTTCTAGGGGGGTGACTCTAATCTGTGCCCCTAAGTCCCCGGCCTCATCTAATCTCCCATGCGGATCTCCTCCATCCTGCTTGGGGAAGAACACAGAGGCAAAACAGTCATTTAGCATCTGTGCCCATTCCCTTGCATCAGTCACTGGATCTTCTTGCTCCTTATTTAGCAGTCCCACTACTTGCCTCCCCTTCCTCTTCCAATTTACATGCTGACAGAAGCCCTTTTTGTTGCTCTTGATATTCTTTGCAAGTCTCAGCTTGTAATCAGCTTTAGCTTTGCGAAGAATCCTCCTGCAACGGGCCTCCTCCTCCCGGTATACCCTTTTGTCTATTTGCCCCAGTACCCATTTCCTACGGAGGTTCCTCTTGTGTCTAATCCCTCTAAACACCTCCTTTCACATCCATGGCGGTGCTCTCCTTCGCCTCCCCGCCTTACTAACTAGAGGTATCGTCAAGGCTTGCGCCTCCAAAACCTCCCTTTTGAGTGCCACCCACCCCTCCTCAACTCGCTTGCCTTCCAGTAACCCATCCCAGGAGACTTTCCCCAGTCTGGCCTTCCGTTGGCCAAAGTTGGCCCTCTTGAAGTCCCAGCTTCTAGTGCTCGACCTGCTGCACGTCCCCAGTCCCCTGATCTCAAAGCAAAGGATGGAGTGATCACTTGCATCCAGAGCTCCCCTAATCTGTACTTCATCTATCAGCTCCTCCCTATTGGTCAAGACCAAGTCAAGGATGTCCCCCCCCCACCCCCCACCCCGCATCGCCTCTTGGACCCTCTGTGTGAAAAACCCTCCCTCTATAGCTTCTAGGAAGTGACGTGGCCTGGCTGTCGCTGCTGAGTGAGTCTCCCAACTAGTATCCAGGAGACTGACATCTCCCAGAATTAGTGTCTCTCCCCCGATATATCCTTAGAATCTGGCCTGTCAGGACATCATCCAGGGTCTCAAGTTGACCTGCGGGGCGATAACATACCCCCAGTGTCAGGTCCCTCTCCCTGTCAAAACCCCTAAGTTTCACCCAGACTGCCTCTGCTGAATCCCCATCTGTGCTACAATCTATCTCACTGCATTCTATTCCTTCCCTGACATATAAACCTACACCCCCACCCCTCTTTCCCTGCCTGTCCTTTTTAAACAGGTGATGCCCCTCTATGTTTTCATTCCAGTCTTGTCTTTCATCGAACCAAGTTTCTGTGATCCCCCACAGGTCATACCCTCCTGTTCCCAGGAGAGCTTCAAGCTCTTCCTGCTTGTTACCCATGCTCCTAGTACATGCACCTCAACTTCTTCCCACCGCTTCCTTTCTTCGGAGTCCCCAGCCTCCTCCTTCCTTCCAACTTCCCTGATCCCGGCCCTCTCTTTGTAGGAGTCCTGTCAGTCCCTGCACTATCTCGAAAACCCTGCTCCCAGAGCCCTGATCCTCTCCCCACACATGTCCAGTGCAGACAAGTTTCTGGGGGCCCTGAACCCCCCCCCACCCCCAGCTCAGTTTAAAGTCTTCCAGACAAAGCTCGCTAGAGCATCTCCAAAGGACCTTTTCCCCATCCTCGTGAAGTGCAACCCATCCCTTGCCAGAAGCCCATTGGCAAGAAACCGGGTGCTGAGGTCGAGGAACCCAAAGTGTTCCTTCTGGCACCACACCCTGAGCCAGTCGTTCACCTCGGAGGCCCTCCTGTCCCTTCCTGGCCCAAATCCCTGGATCGGTAAGATAGATGAGAAGGCCACTTGGGCCTTAAGGTCCCTGAGTTTCTGCCCCAAGGCCTCGAAGTCCCTGGGGATCCCCCTGACGCCCTGCCTGGCCACGTCATTTGTGCCCACATGGATCACCAGAAGCAGCTGGTGACCCCCAGAGCGAACAAGACACTCCACTCTATCCTTCACGTGCCAGATGTGTGCACCCAGCAGGCATCAGACCTCCCTCGCCTCAAGGTTGGGGTGGCACCCCGCTGCCTCAGTGCCCCTCAGCAGCGAGTCCCCGACAATGATCACCCACCGCCGTCTCTTCCCGGTGGTGGTAGGTGGCTGTGCCCTGGCCCTCGCCTCTCCTGCAGTGGCCCCCTTGCCACATGTGGTCCCAGGGTTGGGGTCCTGCTGGTCCCCCGAGGCCTCATCAGCCGCAGCCTCCCCAGGCAGAGAGAACCTGTTTCCCAGCTCCAGATTGGTGCCAGGAGAAGGAGGAGGCCGTGCTGACCTCCTCCTCCTCCTGAGGGTGACATGCCTCCATGTCCACCTGGCTGTTCCTCCCATGGCCCCTCCCTCAGCCCTCTGTCTGGAGGGGGGCTGCTCCCAGGGGGCTCGGAGAGCTCTCTCGGCCCTCAGGCACCTCACTTCCTCCTCCAGGAGGGACGCCAACATGCACCAAGGGCAAGTGTATCCCTGCCCCTCCTGGGGGAGAAAGGGATGAGGAAAGAACAGCGCAATGAATGATGAGAAAGAGGAAAAGCAGATGAAAGGGGTGGTTCAGACCCGAAGCAGAACTCCTGGAAAGCTGCCTCCCCTCGCTCCCAAAATGTCATCAGCTGGAGATCCCGGAGTGCTCTGTGGAATGCGTCCCACCACCCAACCAGGTGGCCCTTCCCCCCTTCCCCACAGATCCTTAGGCAGTCGACGTGCTTGTGGGGTGGAGGGTGGGGAGCAGCTCCAAAAGTGCTCCCACAGCTTGCATTTCTGGAGAAGCCCCCTCCCCCATTTTCTGCAGTCCTCTGATCTCCATGCCCCCCCAGCTGCGGGTACCGGGCTGGCGGTGCCAGAGCAGGAACAGTCTGTGTGCTGCTAGTGGCAGCGGGTATT
Organism: Varanus komodoensis; assembly: GCF_004798865.1. Taxonomy (NCBI): domain Eukaryota; kingdom Metazoa; phylum Chordata; class Lepidosauria; order Squamata; family Varanidae; genus Varanus; species Varanus komodoensis. The sequence continues at coordinate 134,674 of NW_025336401.1, forward strand.
GATTAGGTATGAGCAATGGGATGGGAGGCCAGCAGAAGGCCACTTATATTTAGACGCCGGAGGATGTTTCCACATCAGAGTGACACTGCTAAGTGGATCAGAGCAGAGAGACAGCCGCTCTCCCATCCTCTTCAAAGGCCCCAGCCCATCCTTTGCTTCGCCAGCCTGGAAAGCTGCATCCCATTTTTGCGTGCCTGTGATCTGTTGTGCAAGTGAGAATGCAAGGGGGGCATACTTCACTACCCATGATGTTTTAGGCATTAAAGCTTAAGAGCCTTCAGTGGGATAAGTCAGCTCGTGGGATCACATTTTGCATTTCAAAAATGAGCTGAGCTATGAATGAGGGGGCTGCAGGGCTCCGTGTGCCCCGGACTGGGCCAGCTCCTTCTTACTGACCATGCCCACAACCCAGTTGCTCTGCTGCAAACACCAGGCCTGAAGGTCTTGCGGCATTCATCCTCCTTCTTTCTGGCCATGGCCAGGCACCCGCTTGGCTATTTTTCTCGACTGCCTCTTCCTGAAATGCCTTGTCTCTCACCGACAACATGGGCGTCCCATCTGCCTGTCCTGCAAAGGATGTGCTTATCTGAGCCAACAGGAAAGCTGCCACAAGGATGGCAAAGGTTTGCACCTACAGACTAGATGACAGGTCTCCACCTCAAATAATGGGGGGGGGGGGAATCATTCATGACTTCTAGATGTTTGGGGCAGAAATACTTCCCCCGCAGGCCACCAGCTGCGCACAAGCCCGAGCAAGGAGATCTTCGCTGAGCTGGGCCCCGGAGGTTTCCAACCGGCTTGCTCCGAAAGAGTGGAGGGCTTATGAGTTCTCCAGGATTCTGCATCAGGCTGTTATGCAGAGGGATGGGGAGGACACAGAGGTGCAAGAACGACACCGGATGGTGAAACCCCTTGGCCTGAACTAGAGGTGACGGTTGCAGCTCTTGCAGGGGTCCAGTTACATTTTGCCCTGGGGGCAAAATGGGGTGTAACAGAGATGGGCACAAGAGCTCCTGAAAGCAAGAGCAGCTGCAGCCGAGAGCCACGCGGGTGCTGGTGCGAGTAGCAGCCGCCTAGGGAGTGATTTTAGGTGGTGCACCAGGGAAGGGCCAAGTTATTTCGCGTTGTTTTCTAGTGACTGCAGGGAAAAAGCCACTGCTCAGCTGGTGTAAAAATCCTCTCTGTCTAGTGCAAATGCGGCATCCTCCAAGCTACCTAAAAACCACTACATAAAAATATGTCACAGCGCGATCACCTTTTTGCATAACCATCTCTTGTGCTTATCCCTAGCACCTTGCCCTGGGATACAACCCCTCAGGGCGCAGGTGAGGACAGGCCCCTGTGCGTGTGGCTGGGGGCAGGCGGAGGAGAGGAGAGGAAGTTTTCCCAACTGCGCCCTCCCTGTCAGCAGGCCTGCCCCCAGGCTGGCCAGTGATGTGGGAGCCGGCGGAGCCGCCGCTCTGCGCAGGCTCCTTCCAGCCGGCATCTGCGATGTGGGATGACTGCCCTTGGAGAGCAGGCAGAAGGACAGGAGAGGGATCTGTCTTCCAGGGGGCACATGCCTCTCTCCAGAGCGCAGCAGGCTGCGGACTGGTTTCCGCCAGACCCACAGACAACCCAGCCTTCCGCAAGGAAAGCAGCAATGTTGCATTCGCTCCTCCAGCACAGAAAACTAATGGACAAATAGAATAAACAGAGAAGACTCTAGGTTCACTTCCTGTTTGCTAGACTAGCCTGTGAGCCTGGAAAAAGCATTAAGCTGGACCCTGAAGAAAGCCATTCCACAAGAGGCTGAGGCTCCTTGCTCCTGCAGCCTTGGACGTGGCCCGAGTGCAGCCGCGAGACGCTCACACGCCTCAAGGACATGCAGGGCACCGAGCTGCTCCACCCAGGAGGCTGGGAAAGGTGGCATCCCTGCACCAGAGTCTGGGGTCACAAGAGGCATTGGGGGCCACTGGCTCCCACTTTTTGTCCCGCAGAAGACAGCCCTGGTGCATGGCGACAGCTCTTGGCTCCGCTGGCCTGCCTGCTCTCTCTCTCTCTGAATCATCTCCTTCCAGCTGGCCTGAATCAGCCCCTGGCCGAAGTGCCAGGCCAGGCCCCAGTCGTGTAGCAGGCTGATCCCAGCTGCTCTTCGGGGGGGGGGGGGCACCTGTGCCGCCTGTGCAGAGCCACTGGACAAGCCACTGTCTTGACTGGCAGAGACGCAAACCCGCGCAGTGCAGGAGCCGCTTTCTTGCAGGGAGGCCGGGCGAGCTCTCGGGGCACCAGTGGGGTCCTCTGCATCCAGGAGGCTGCCAGCACCTTCTGCCCAAGGCACCAGCTCTCCCACTCCGGTTTGCCTGGGATCAGCATGAGGGATCTCCTTAACAGCACAAGAAAACGCCTCTCCCTATTTATAATTCCTTGTCTGAGGAGCGACCCCTGATCTATCCCAACGTATTCCTCAGACATTTCTGTAAAATGTGCACCAGGTTACTTCCCTTTCACCTTTGGCCCGACCCAGCTGGGTCCCGACTGACACTCGCTTGCGGATTGGCAGAGGAGGACCCTCGTCTCCGGGGCAGTGATTGTGCAGCCACAGTTCCAGCACAGGCCACAGAGACTCTGCCTCTGCCCCCCACCTGCCCCCACTTTGTGCTGCATACTACCTGTGTTACCTCTCTGTAGAGACCCTCCCCCTGCCCCCCCCCACCACACGAACGCTGACGGAGCAAAGCTGCAAGAGGGATGCAGAACTGCAGGCCCCTTGAGGGCCGAGACAAACAACTGGGGAGCCCCCAGGGAGGTTCACTTGGGGCCCTGCACCGGTGGCCCCCTGGCCCCTTCCGACTCTCCTCTGCTATGATTCTCGCACTTCCACCACCGGGCCCACTCCCTGCCTGGCTTCTGCAGGCCACATGGCAGGAAGCCATGTCACCTCTGGCCTTGTCAAAGGAAAAGCAGGCATTACAGGTAGCCAAAAGGCGACCCTGAGGAATAGAAAACCACGGAGGGAAATGGTCAGCCCGGAGCTCTTTGGCTCACAGCCTGGAGTGCTTGTTTTGGTGTGGATGCCCTGGAATGAGTCCGGCACCTTCTGCCCTTGAGCGCGAGCTGGCCTTGAACATCACAGCAAGCACAAATCAGAGCAAGAGCCGCCACGTGCTGAAAACGTCCATCCTGAAACCTCGCTGGTTGCGCTCCACATTCACTCGTCCTCCCTACGTCTGACCCTTGCGGAAAACCAGTCCCACTGAGGGATGTTGCTGTCGCTTGAGTCATTCCGACCACATTGTTCAAACAAAAATGGCAGTTTCCATCCACTTAATGGCTTGGAGTCCAGCGTGATCTCAGAGACCACGACAGCTCTGGATCCCAAGACGATCCTTTGGCTTGGCTGAAGTAGACCCTGAGGTTAGGAACACTGTAAGGAAACCAAGCATTTCATGCTGGATTTTTTCCAAAGGCTAAGATGATACATGGTGAATGCTAGATTAATTATTTTTAAAATTACATTTAAAAAACAAACTATGGCAAAAGGGTACTACAGTTAACTTAATTATCCTTGGAATCCTAAGCACTAATTACTCTGGGGGCAGGGAGTGGGGAGGGACCACCCCTACGCAGATGCAAGACTCCCCGCATCCTGCCTTGTCCAGGCCAGAACAGGAGGGGAGAATGCCGACAGGTGTCCACAGCAGAGAGCTGGGAGCGGGGGGCACTGCAGGCCCTCCAGAAAGAGAAGGGGCCCACCCAGCAAGGCCACAGAGTCATGCATCTGACCCCTCCCCCCCCCCCCGGGACCCCAGGCTGAGGCTGTCTACACCCAGGCTGGACTGGGGCATGGGAGGTGGAGCGCAGCCCTGGGAAGCGGCTTTGCCCCAAGCGGAGCCCACAGGGGCTCTCTACCTGGCCCCCTGGTGTGAGTGGCAGCCGTGGCTCCTCCGGGTCGAGGCAGAGGTGGGGAGCAAAAAGCTGCAGCCACCTGGCAGGGGCTTGACAAAACGTGTGTATAGGAATGACAGACGAATCCAGGGCAATCCAGAGGAGTTTTGGTCTCTGTGAATCTGGCCTGTGGATCACCAGCTGTGTAGATTCTGTGGACTTGTATGTTTCACTTCTGAGGGCGGGTTGTGCAAAGGTGCATTTGTACAAAAGTGTTCGTGCTGGTGCACATCGGCACATTTGCAAACATGAAATTCTTCTACCTCCCTGAATCCTCCCCCCGCACAAAAACCCCAATTCTGTCACTGAGCAGACAATGGAATGAGAAGCACCTGATGATCCGCAAGACAGAATGGTGCGTGCAACTGTTTCCATGCGTCCTCGCCAGAGCCACTGGAGCGAGCATCCACGCTGGATGCGCCTTTCCAGATGTTCGTTCGCTGGGCAGCGGTGCGGCCCATGTGGCGGGGCTTCCCACGCAACCTCCAACAGGGCTGCTTGCGTGTTGGTGATGACTCTCCTGTGCGTGTATCTGAACTGGGGCTAGCTAGCTTCAAAAATCTACCCGTCAAAAGTCTGCTGGTATTTTTCAGAGCAAGAGCTTCAGTCAATGGTAAACTAAAGTTGGGAACATATGAATCCACAAATACCACTAGACAGCTCCAGTCCTTGCATTTGGAGCACACGCGGGATGTTTCAAGCACGAGAAACACGGGCGCACTTTCAGCTGTGCATCCCTCCAATCCCTCTGCATGCCCGTCAAAGAGGATGGATCATGTTTACTGAAGGGCAAAATAGAATTGCCGCCTCTCGGCAGACAGTCAATGTACCACCAGGAAAGAGCAGCCTTCAGCCCTTTGGGCACTGAGCCCACCCGAAGCCTTCCTGGGTGAGACTGGAGGACACCATCTTTGATTTTGCCGGTGCTTTCTATTTCCTCTGGCACTTTTATCAGGAAGCATAGACTAGTGTGGTATGAATCTGAGGGCCGTTCATTCAGGTCAACCAGAATCTGATGGGAATGACTGAAGTGGCATATTAGATGATGATGGAAGTAAAGACGCGCCTTTGAAACAATTGTAGCGTCACAAGGAAGCGGTGCCGCACTGCTCAGAAGAATCGGCGTCTCCCAGCCTGTTCCAATTAGGAACACCACATCCGCATTGTTTCTGTGAGGCAAATTTTCCACAGGCCCTGTGGAAAGGGGGGGTTCTTCCAAACAGGGGGCTTCTGCCACAGCAATGTTTTGTAGGCTCTTGGGAGCCACTCGCCAAGACAGTTAAGCAGCAGATGCAAATTCCCTCTCTGCTTCCACTTTCTGCTCCAGCTTGGAATGCTGCATGCCAGAGAGGTTCCTTCACTTCGGCTGGCCAGCTCCTGGAAGGCTCTTCCTTGTGAGCTCTCGGAAAAGAGGCAGCCAGCCAGCCTCGGCAATGCAGAGGCTGCTCACGGCGTCCAGGGTTTGTCTCAGGCAGCTGCTTGAAACACAAATCTGCTCCGGATGGATGTGGGCTTACGGTACACCCAATGGCACCTGTGGGACAGACAGGCCATGACCCAGACTAGGCATGCAGGCGGGCAGGCGGGCACCCTTGGAGGCAAACTCAGCCTGACGCGAGGAGAAAGCGGCGACCTGGAACGCCCGGTCGGGTCCATTCATTCTCCAGTTGAGGAAGAATCCCTCTTAGGTCAGTGGCTGAACGTCCATCTCCACAAGGTGGAAAGAGGGGTGTGTGTGGGGGGGGGAGCAGAAACTGGCCAAGCATTTCAGAGGCAGGCTGACCGCCCAAGACAGCCCTGCGTGGCATCTCACTGCTTGCCTTCCTCTTTGGTCTCCGGATCACCCACCACCTCTTCTGCTCATCTGGCTCAAAGTGTTTTGAGTAGACTTGACAGTCGTGGCATAGGAGACGTCTTCTTATGGCCTGGTAACTTTTTGCAGATCAGGGAACGGTAGGAGTCAGTGGGCAGAACTAGCCATAGAAGGAGCCAGGAAGTGGGCTCCCCAAAGAGCTGTACGAAGACCAGTGCTTGCTCATTTGCTCACGACTGCTCTAGGGTGGGAAGGGGGGCACGACGACCAGGCTTTCCATGGACCATAAGCAGAGTGCAGCAACCGGAGCCCCAGAAGATCCACTCGCGCTGGCTGTACGGCGAGCAAAGCAGCAAATGTGGAAGCAAATCTCGGAGGACCGTGTCGTTCTCCCGCCTCTTTCCCTTCGGCATTTCTATTTTTCAGCTCGGGGGCTTCAGGAGGAGGCTGATGAGAAATTCTTCCACTCGGCTCCCTCCCATATTTTCCTGCCCCTCCAACCCCTTCCTGATTGCAGGACTACTGCTAAAGGATGGACGGTGGAGTTGCTGCAGAAGAGCTTTCATCCCGCCAGACTCCCCCTCGAGCCAGCTTTGTCGTGAAACAGGGAAGGCCCGCACGTGGCCCCCACTGCTTTCCAACCGCCTCTTCAGCCCTTTTCCTGCTCCACTGAAAAGCGCTGCACGCTTCTTCGCCATCCTGGGCACCAGGATCCTCCGCCTAGAGGCTGCAGCCCCCAACTGTGAGCGAGGGGGCAACTGCAGAAGCCCCGTCAGGCGCCGCCAAATCCCGGCGCGCGGCCACAGGCGCCGCAAAGACCTCGGGGCAAAGAGCCCGCCCGGCCGCGTCCCCGGGGCGCCCCGGACCCCTCCTCGACGCCCGGCCGCGTCCCCACGCCCCCTCCGGCCCCGTGCGGCCGCGCCTCCCGCGGGTCCGCTCGCTCCGGAGCCGCGAGGCCGGGCGAGCCGCGAGGAGCCCGGAGGGCGGCGGCGGCGGTGGGGGCGCCGCGGCAGCGCATCGCCCCTCGCCGCGGCGGCTGGTGCCTGCCCCGCCCT
>NW_025336401.1:141568-200804 GCF_004798865.1 Varanus komodoensis
AGAGGTGGCCAGATTACACAGAAGAACTATACAAGAAAGAGCTTAACACCCCTGATAACCAGGATGGGGTGGTCACTGACCTGGAGCCAGACATCCTGGCACATAAAGTCAAATGGGTCTTAGGAAGTCTGAGCAACAACAAAGCTAGTGGAGGCGACAGTATTCCAGCTGAGCTATTCAAAATTTTAAAAGATGATGCAGTAAAAGTGCTACACTCAATATGCCAGCAAACTTGGAAAACTCAACAGTGGCCACAGGATTGGAAAAGGTCAGTTTACATTCCAGTTTCAAAAAAGGGCAATGCCAAAGAATGTTCAAACTACCACACCTTGCACTCATTTCACACACTAGCAAAGTGATGCTCAAAATCCTACAAGCTAGGCTCCAGCAGTATGTGGACCGAGAACTATCAGAAGTACAGGCAGAATTTTGAAGAGGCAGAGGAACTGGAGATCAAATTACTAACATACGCTGGATCATGGAGAAAACTAGGGAGTTCCAGAATAACATCTACTTCTGCTTCATTGACTATGCTAAAGCCTTTGATGGTGTGGATCACAACAAATTGTGGCAAGTTCTTAAAGAGATGGGAGTACCAGACCATCTTATTTGTCTCTTGAGAAACCTATATGCGGGTCAAGAAGCAACAGTGAGAACTGGACACAGAACCACGGATTGGTTCAAAATTGAGAAAGTTCGGCAAGGCTGTATACTGTCACCCTGCCTATTTAATTTATATGCAGAGCACATCATGAGAAAGGTGGAGCTTGATGAACCACAAGTCAGAATTAAGATTGCCGGGAGAAATATCAACAACCTCAGATATGCAGATTATACCACACTAATGGCAGAAAATGAAGAGGAACTAAAGAGCCTCTTGATGCGGGTGAAGGAGGAGAGTACAAAAGTTGGCTTGAAACTCAACATTAAGAAAACTAAGATCATGGCATCCGGTCCTATCACATCCTGGCAAATAGATGGGGAAGAAATGGAGGTAGTGACAGATTTTATTTTCCTGGGTTCCAAGATCATTGCAGATGGGGACTGCAGCCAAGAAGTTAAAAGACGCTTGCTCCTGGGGAGGAAAGCGATGGCAAATCTAGACAGCATACTAAAAAGCAGAGTCATCACTCTGCCAAGAAAAGTGTGCATTCTCAATGCTATGGTTTTCCCAGTTGCAATGTATGGCTGTGAAAGCTGGACCATAAGGAAGGCTGAGCACCAAAGGACTGAGGCCTTTGAATTGTGGTGCTGGAGGAGATTCCTGTGAGTCCCTTGGACCACAAGGTGATCAAACCAGTCAGTCCTAGAGGAGATCAACCCTGACTGCTCTTTAGAAGGCCAGATAGTGAAGATGAAACTCAAATACATTGGCCACCTAATGAGAAGGAAGGACTCCCTGGAGAAGAGCCTGATGCTGGGAACAATTGAGGGCAAAAGGAGGAGGGGACGGCAGAGGATGAGGTGGCTGGATGGGGTCACCGAGGCAGTTGGTGGCTTAGGTGGACTCCGGGGGATGGTGGAGGCCAGGAAGGTCTGGAGGAATGTTGTCCATGGGGTCGTGATGGGTCAGACACAACTTTGCGACTAACAACAACAACAAAATGAAGGTGACAGATAATTTCCCTGTGAAAGCCTTTTAACATCTTGAAAATAATTCCAAACTGGAGTCAAAATATGGCTACAGAGTGCTGGAAATGCCAAAAATGCCTGACAGTAGATCAGCCACTCACCAAGGGATCAAACCCTCTGTGGATGTGTGATGGGTCAGGCATGGTGGAGCTCAATAAAGGAACCATTGGTTGACCATGCTAATTCCTGCCCCCTTTTCTCTCATCTGGACTGACCTCCCCCACCCTGTGATAAATGGGGGAGGCAGTTCAAGGATGATGAGCAGAGCTTCTCCTGAGCAGTCCCTCATCCCACAGGCAAGTAGTAACTTTTTTAAAAAATGTATTTTACTAACAGCGAAATTTAGAAAAAAGAAAGGTAAGAATGCGAATAAAAATTACAAAGAAATACCAAGATTTCCAAAACAAATATTACATAGTATGTCAAATATTTTTAATCACTATAGATCAACAATTACTATCCTTTCTACTCAATCATATTTTTTGCAGTTAATTAACATTCATTGCAGATTCCTCTAATCTCAAACAATTCCCTGAAAAATTCTGTTCCCTTCTTTACCCATATTTTCCCATTGTTATAATCCTCTTTAAAAAGATGTGTGTAATGCAATTTCCACTTACCATTTTGTTTGGTTTGTTATCTTTTAACATTCAAATGACTCTAACTTTGAATGTTCGAGCTGATAAAATTGTTCCACAGCTTGAATGGCACTTCTTAGTGCAAAGTGGGAGCAAAGTGAAAAAAAATGCAGTTGCAGCAAAAACAGCATTGCTTGTGAGATTGAGTTAAAAAAAAAAGCCTTGATATCTCGCCTTGACCTGAATCGTTCTTTCTTTAATTGATTTGCCTTGCTTTGACTTGAATCGATTCATCTGGAATTGATTCATCATGTCAGGACCTCGAGGCAGCTCTGGGCAGCACTAGGGCAGGTGCATTCGAAGCTAGCAGGAGTATTTGAAGGGGATTATTGGCAATGTTTTTTTATTGTATTTTTTAAAAATTTCACTGTATTTTTTGATCACACCTTTTAAATAACCTCAAACTTAATTAATTTCAGGTGGCCATATTTGCTGTTTAAGTTTACCGAAATCGGTATTGTTCAGGGTCTGGGAACAGATTAATTCCCTTTCCATTATTTCTAAAGGGGAAAATTGTTTCAGACTTTGAACGATTCAGAGCTCAAACAGCATCTTGAAACAAATTGAGTTTGAAATACGAGGTACCATACTAATTAGTGTACCGTTACTACATAGTCTACTGACTTATTCTTACAGTCTTCAATAATTATTTTTTCTGTTTTCCATTTCAAAACAATTTTAACTCTAACCACAGTTATCGTATATTTAAGTAGCTCAATTCATCTCAAGTCAACTTACCGTAATAACAAAGCATCAGTACAAGGGTTGATTTCTAACAATATTTTCAAAAATGCTATTCCATTTATATAAGTCTTCTTAATATCATAGTGGAGCATTAGTTTAAATGTTAATCTCCAACAGTATTTTTAAAAATTCCGCTTTGTTCACATGTAATTTTTTTCTATAAAGTAAGTCATGCATGGTAGAGTTTCCACTTATCACTAATTATTTGGCTGGTTTTCTATTTACATAACTAATCAGTTTTGCCATCACTGCATAAACTGCTAGTTTCTTTTTCCAGTCCTCAGTAGTTGGGTTTTCTTCTGTTTTCCATTTTGAAGCAATTATGGCTCCGGTCCCAGTTAGCATATATTTGAATACCTCTACCATCTTCTTTGGTGGAGTTTCTAGTACAATGCTCAGTCTCAGTATTCTATTGAAATAGTTGCTCATAGATTCATCCTTGTAAATTATCTTTTTGCTGTGTAATAAGATTTTCAAAGTCCGTCAAGGCTCTTAATGTATCTTTTCCTGTTTGGATTTCTCTCTTCAGTCTTGATATCAGTTGGTAATAAAGAGACCATTTTTATTCTTCCCTTCATCTTTTAGTTCTTGACATGACGAAATTCCTCCAAGTTGGTCAATCGTGTCTCCATGTTATGAAATTGTTACTTTCCCTTAAATAGTTAGCATAATATGTTTCAATTGAAGACATCAGAGGAGAAATTGGAGCACTAATTCTTAAGGAATACCAAATTTTTATTAGACCAACTCTGAGTATATGACTGTGGTGTTAAAGCTCTTCTGATAGTTTCCTTAGTCCATAGGCAATTATGTCTTCCTTCTTCTAAATCTGTTGCTTCCAATTTTACTAGCTTCTCATTAGAATTTATGGTCCAATCTTTCATCCAAGCCAAAATGGCTGCAAAGTAATATAATTTCATATTAGGTACTGCAGGGCCTCCTCTTCCTTTTTCATCTTGCAGTACTTTAAATCTGATCCTCGGCTTTTTCCCTTTCCAAATGAAAGTATTCAATTGTCCTGGCCATTCTTGAAGGATTTCCCCCTGTAGAAATATTGGCAGTATTTGGAATTTAAAAAAAAAAAATAGGTAATTTATCATTTCTAGGATAGACCCCACAGACAAGTCTTGAGCCGCCGACCCAGGAGTGATCCCCCATCATCCTCTTTTCGGGGTGATACTCCGGGGCCTCCACTTCCTTTGCTTCACCCCGCCCAGTGGGCTCTGCTCTGACTGGCTGCGGTTCTGCAGAAGAGCCTTCCCTCGCTCTGCGGGGACTGAGCCGTAAGAACCGGCGAGCTGCCCGAGCGCTGGAGCCGCACGCCTGCTTGTGGGAGGAGACAAACAATGACTGCCTGATCAGCCAAACCCTTCCTTGAAAACCAAGGTATGCCGTGCGAATGCACATTTTAAAATGGGGCAGCAGGAGAAAAACATCCCTTTAAAGGGGGTGGAAATTATGGAACTATTCTGGGCTGCTGTTGCTTTTCCTCCTCCTCCTCCTCCTCCTCCTCCTAGCTCCTGCTTCCCTCCACCCCTCCCACTGATCCCACTAATCTCTGGGCAGAAGTACGGAAATCCAGAGGGGCAATTAATGGTCGTGGACGTTCCATGATCCGTCCACGTGGAGGGGGCCGCTCTGAACTGGCCACTGGCGGGCAGTGCTGCCACATGCCCCGGGAAGCTGCGCAAGGCTATTTGTGCTCCAGTCTCCGGTATTAAAGGTAAACTGTGCGTCCCAGTCCGAGGTGCAGCTCTTGCTTCAGCGTGCACGTGGACACGCCACAAATGCACATGCCAGCACACACAGGGGCTCCGGCAGTGCAGTCTTCTCTCTGGCTTCTCATCCGGAGACAAGCAGGTTTTGCCGTGTGTCAGGCATGGGTCTCTCCTCTCGATTCTGCCTGAGCTTGACGGGAAGCACCTTCTACGAGTTGCCAGATGGAATGGCTCAGGCTTGCAGCAACCCCTCCGCCAGTCTGCCGTGCTCTTGAGTGCAAAACGTTTTCCATATGTGACAGTTCCCTGAACAGGCTCCAGGCACAACGTGGCCGCCTCCCCGGTGCTTGCTGCCTGCAGGAGCCCAGGCATCGCTTATTACACCTGGGAGACGGGAGAGAGAGCCGTGGGCTGGCCCGCGCAAAGGGGGCCTCAGCGGGACTCGCGAGCCGCTCTCTGCCGCCGGAGCGAGATGCGGGCGGGCGATGAGAAGCTCCCCTTGCGAAAAGCACCCAGTTGTTCTCAGCGCCTCCTGTGGGGGATGCCTGAGGCAGAGCTGCTGCCCCGCGAGGAGCTCCCCATTCCCGGCCTGAGAGCCTGGAGCACACGTGGGCCACTGCTGCCGTCCGCTGAGGCCAGGGCTGTGCCTCGGACAGGCGAGCCGGGCGAGGCCCCCTCTGAGCGGCTGCACGGGCCGGATTCTGCTGGAGGCTCGCAAAGGCAGCGTCCAGACAGCATTTTTCTTTGGAAAGAGATGCGGTAAGCCAGGAGGGCTTTCGGACATTGCAGGATTCAACTCACTTTTTCACTGCAGGTTGACCCCGAGTAATCAGACCTCGTTCTCCTGTGTGCAGAACCCAGCCTGCTCTTCCTCTGAGCTTGGTGCCAATGGCTGATGATAGCAACGAGGCCTGAGTTCTGGAAAATTAGGAGGGAGTCCCTTGTACCCCATGGCTTGCCTCACTCCAGCTCTTGGGCGTAAGCAAAGGGAGGAGAGAGAATAAGTCTGGAAATTTTTCCGAAAGGTTAAAACATTCATGGATCACTTGCCAAGGCAGGCATCGCTCTGGCTCCGCTTGTCCTGTGCATCTCTGGCCCCTAAAGTACCTGGGAGCCAAAGGGGCTCAGTGAACACCTCCCTTGCTCAGAGCCTCATGGCAGAGGAGGAAGGTTGCCTGTGGACTCTGTCGACAGGGATAGCCCCAGAAAAGGACCTCTGTCACCTGCTTCTCGGGACCACAACTTGCTCCCCCTCCTCTTGCGCGTCAGGGTCACGGGGAGAGCTGGCTGCGTTCCCTTGCGTGGGCCTCGGATCCTGTTCAGGGCAGGCGGAGAGGGGAGAGGCCAAACCCTCCCAAAAGGGGCCACGTCCCCCCCCGTCCTCTCTTCTCATTCTCCCCAACAGCTGCTGCTCTCTGAATGCTTTTGTCCAGATGTGGGAAAGAATGCCCCCCGTGCCCCCATTCCACCGAGGCCGTCTGGCCCTCTTCTTGTCTCCTACCACCTGCTGCGTTAGGTGGGGGAGATGCTGGCAGTCAAAAACGGGACCTGCGGCCTGCATGGCAGCCTCCGCCCCAGCGCCGTGCTCCTTGCCCTTGTCCTTGCGAGGGTTTCCCTTGTCCTGCAGGGTGGAGAGCGTGGAGGAGTACGACTATGATTACCTCAGTGCCAACAAGACTTGGGTGCTGACTCCCAAAGCCCAGGAGACGGATGCCACCCAGATCCTCAACTCCCTCCTCCAGAACTATGACCAGAAGCTGCGGCCAGACGTTGGTGGTAAGTCCTCAGGACCTGCTGGGGAGCAGAGCCATTCTGGGGGAGCAGTGAGGAGCGCCTGACAGGCCGGGGGTGGCTTTGCTTCCTGGGCTCTGGATGGCCAGCAGCATCAAGCCCTTCCTAGCCCATGGCCTGCAACTCTTCACCTCTTCCCACCCATTTCCCCAGGAGTATTCGTCACATTCCCAAATGTTCCGCAGGATGGTGGGAGGGGGAGCCTTCCTTTCAAATGTATTATTTTTGGCAAACAGCCCCGCCCACCCCCATCCTCATCGCCGCCACCATTATGCAGACGACAGATGAGGGACGCCCCCCCTTCGCGGGATGAGGCTGCAATGCAGCTGTGCACGCTCAGAGAGGGCTCTGCACTCCGGCCCGAACAGACAGCCCTGGCCGGAGCTCCCCGAGGCACTGGCCTGGGAAGGTGCTCTTCCAGAGGCGTGGCGGGAGACCCGTTCAGGACAGCGCCGTTCCCTGCTGCACCCACCCAGAGCCCCCTGCTTGCGTGCTCGGGCCGGGCGAGGCACAGAGCCGGGGCTGGCGGGCCAAGGCTGCTCCTGCCATGCTCCTGCTGGGGCATTTGCCGAGGTGGGTGGAGCAAAATGGTCTTTTTTCCTGCGGCCCCCCAATTATGCAATGGGTTAGCAAGGTCCCTTTCATCTCTGTCCTTTAAGCAGCCCTGGAAGCTTTCATTTCAGTGGGCTTCCCCTTTTTCGTTTGGACCTGTTGGGCACATCAGAAGCTGCCATGGACTCAGGCAGACACCATCCCTGGTCCATCTAGCCCAGCACTGCTGACACTGGCTGGCAGCAGCAGTTGTCCGGGGTTTCAGGCCAGAGTCTGTTTCCCCAGCCCTGCCAAGAGATGCAGCCAGGAACCGGACTGAGGGCTTTCGGCATGCAAAGCAGGCCCTGCTCTGGGGCCACCATTTGTGTGGCACCGCTGCCGCCCTTTGTCCGCACCCTTTAACCGGCCTGCCTCGATTGCACCGGAGCGGTCTTTCCACTATCGCAAGGCTGCATGGGTGCAGTGATGCGCCGTACGGCGGGATGTGGCATTTTGATGAACAGACACAGATGATCCCACCCCCCACGGTTGTCCTCGGCACTGCCCCTTCCTCCCGGCTGAGCCGCCTCTCCTTGGGCTTCTTCTGCAGTCAAGCCCACGTTCATCGACGTGGACATCTACGTCAACAGCATCGGGCCGGTCTCTGTGATCCACATGGTGAGTGTCGAGCCCATTGGGCAGCCACAGAACCCTGCAGGGATGGGGATGGCGCGTCTGTGATGGGAAGTGGCCCTGGGAGCCAGGGCTGCGCTGGCCTGGTGGCACGGGGGAGACAGGCAGCCCCAGGGGTGAGGGGGCCAGCTGCGCCCCGCCTCCCTCTCCCGGCTGCACCGCATGGTCCCAAGGCCTGCCCTCTCTCCAGCGCCCCACAGCCCCGCCTTGCAAGGGGCTGCGTCTGCCTGTGCGGGCCGTGCCCGTCCTGGGGCACACAGACTTGTGCTCCCTGAGGCTTTGCTCCTGCGCCGCAGACTGCAAGGAGGCCCTCGGCCGAGAAGCATCCCGCTCTCCTCCTCCGGACCTGACCAAAACCCTGGGATGGAAGGACGGCTCTGCCTGGGCGCCTGCTGTGGCCGGGCCTGCCCTGCTCCAGATCTCCCAGAAGGTCCCCTGCCAGGCAGAGGCCCCCGCCCCATCGAGGGGCCATGGAGCAGAAGCCCCACGGGTGACGGCTCCGCTGCGCCTCCCGCAGGAATACACCATCGACATCTTCTTTGCTCAGACGTGGTACGACCGGCGCCTGCGCTTCAACAGCACCCTCCAGGCGCTGACCCTCAACTCCAACATGGTGAGCCGCATCTGGATCCCAGACACCTTCTTCAGGAACTCCAAGAGGGCGGACTCCCACTGGATCACCACCCCCAACCAGCTCCTCCGGATCTGGAGTGACGGCAAAGTGCTGTATACCCTCAGGTGGCTCCTGGTGCACAGTGGGGACAGAGCATGCTGGGTGGGGGCGGGGGGCTGGGATTGCACAGCAAGGGCCGAAGTGGGGGGGGCGAGCAGAGTGTGGTCACGTGCCCCCCAAAGGAATCGGAACGGACCGCAGGGTGGCTGCAAGCTCCAGTGCCGCCCGCGGGCTGCGGGGGGCTGGCGGGGCCCCGGGGGCTTCTGTGGCGTGGGGCTGCCGGGACCCCCCTCTCGGCAGCAGAGGATGGCGTTGCCGAGCTGCAGCGCCAGCAAGCACTGCGGGCCTCCTCCCTCGCAGGCTGACCATCGAGGCCGAGTGCCTGCTCCAGCTGCAGGACTTCCCGATGGACACGCACTCCTGCCCCCTCGTCTTCTCCAGCTGTGAGTAGTGCCGCGGGGAGTGGCATGGGGCTGAGCTGTGGGGCAAGAGGAGGCTGGAGGAGTTGGCCTTTGGGGCCCCTGGGGAAGGCTCTGAAAGAGCAGGGCAAGCGCCGGGCGAAGAAGACGGCAGCCGTCTGCTCACCTGCTGCCTCCTTGAGCCCAGCTCCTCCAGCAGATGCCAGCTGTACATTCCCCAGCTTTTGCCCACTGCCGTGAGGTCTGGAAACCTGGGGCTGAGAGGGACTGTATGGGTCCTGGTTTTTCAGGAAAAGAGCTTCCTTAGCTCAAGCCCAGATCTGCTGCCCCAGGCCTTGCATGCCTCCGGGCTTCTTTCCCCACCTTCCTCGCCTGAAGCCTTCCCAGAGGTGTCTGTGGCGATAGGCCTGCCCCACACGGTCCGGCAAATTCACTCACGTGCCCCCCAAGTGCATGGCTGCCGTTGCCCCTGCCCATGTGTGTTTCCCTGTTCAGATGCCGGGCTTACCGGAGCGCCGTCTTGAGAAGCCCGCTTGCAGCTGCTGAACTGCGGGGGCCAGGCTCCTGCTGAGTACTAACCCGTCAGCTCTGGAACCTCCCCGAGTTCACTGCACATGTGCAAGCAGAGCCCGCACGGGTGGGCGCACAGAGGGCCGCTCCAGGGGCAGCGGTCGCAGGTCGGAAACCAGCCTTGCGCGCCAAGGGCCCCTCTCGGCCTCTGCATCTTCCGAGTGCCTCCCGATTACGGGCAGCCCACCTAGCGGCACATGCCGCACATTCGCCTGGATTAGTGCCGCTGCCCGGCCTCGCCTGCCCCGGCTCCCTGAGGAGTGATCCCCTCCCGGGCGCATCAGGGCCAGCCCTCAACAGGGCCTCTGCACGTCCCTCTGCGGATGCAGCCAGAGTGGCAGAGGAAGCCAGGCCAGCTGCTTGCAGGAGCCGTTTTGGGGCCAGGGAGGCCTTCCTGCTCCCCCCTTACCTCAACCCTTTCCCCCCCGCCCCTCACAGCCCCGGGGGAGGGAGAGGCCTTGCTTGGGTGAAAGTGGGGGGCACATCTGCCCATGGGGTGGGGGGCACACCTGACGATTCCTCCCCCCCGGTGCCTTGTGGGGCCAGTCGAGATGCCGAGCGGGTGGCATGTGGGCTTTTGCCGTCTGGCACTTGTTTCCACCTGGACTGCAGTGGCCGATCGTGGCCGGGTCTGTGCACAGGCCCGTGATTCCAGGCCTTTGTGGTCCCCTGAAGCTGGCCAGGGGCAGCAGGGCCCCGCCGTGCCCGAAGAATCCCCCCCCCCCCATCCCCATGCCCGTCTGCTCGGCCAAAGGGGACTGGAGCTGCTGCACTCAGCAGGGCCTTTTCCAGCAGCCGGAAATGCAGGATTCGGCCAGGCCAAAGCCCAAGCAGAGGGTTGTCCAGTTCCCTGGGAAGGAGTAGGCTTCCTTTCAAGGCCCGTCGTTCCAGCTAAATGGCTCCACTTTCTGATGCCGCACATGTGCTTGCCTGCTTCGTTTTACACTCGGTTCAGGGGCTGCCACTCCAGCGGAGGCAGGGGTCGGGGGCCGCAGCCCTAATTCCCTCGCAGGAGGCCCTCGCTCATGCTCCTCCACATCCCACCCTCCGCCTCTCCTCTCCCACCACCAGGGAAGAGCCGCTGCAGGCGAGGCGGAGGCGCTGCCAACCGGGACCAGGGCAGCTCCTGATGGCCCTGGGGGCCCGATTCCACCAGCTGCCCATCCTCAAAGCACAATTGTTAGCCTTTTAGCAGGGGCTTTTCCTTAAGAACAAGCTCCTGCGATACTCGTCATTTTTAAAAGAAATGAACAGTGGCACAGTCCAGTCAATCAAATTGATTCTTGAAAAAAGATTCGATTTGATTTACTGGGAGAAGTGATTGGCACGAGGGGAGTGGCATTAAGGACTGGGGTCTGAACTGTATGAATCAGGAGCAACCTGGTGCTGCTTAAAGCAGAGCCACAGGGGTGCATGCGGTCCAGGAGCCTGCGAAGGGAAGACCGCGAGCCAGTGGCTGCTCCTGGCTTCCTGGGGAGCAGCTTGCCCGTGAGAGCCCTTTGTCCCTGGCCTGCAGGCTGGCCCAGAGGCCCCTTGCCTCCTAGTCCCAGGAGCAACTGGCAGTGTCCTCCAGGCAGCTCACTCCCCACTCAGTGAAGCCTTGTCCCCCTCAGCTTCCGTTGTGCTGCCCACCAGCTGTGCTAGGGGCCCCGTGAACCTTCCAAGCCTGTGGTATGCGCCCTATCCAGGCTTCTCTTGTTCTAAGCTTTATGAAGGGGTTTAAACTTCTTGACTGCTTCTTCCAGCTTTCCTTTTAAAAGAGCTCTCATGTTGGAAAATGTTTCCGTGGTACAGCCAGAACAGCCTGCCTCTGAGATGATGGAGAGCACGAGCAGGAGTCTTACTTCTGCTGGGAAGGGCCTGCAGCCTTTACCTCCCCGAAAATGTCTGTCTCTTTGCAGATGGCTACCCACAAGAGGAAATAATCTACCGCTGGAAGAGATACTCCATTGAAGTCTCTGACCAGCGGACCTGGCGGCTCTACCAGTTTGATTTCACAGGGCTCAGGAACACGTCTGAGGTGCTCCGGACTGGGGCTGGTAAGGAACCGTGGGAAGGGGAGCGGCCAAAGACGTGGCACAGGGCAGCATGGCTCCGACTCTGTCCCAGCGCCCCAGGCACATCGAGACCCGTGCCGTGCCGGGGGCCCAGGGGCACCGTCGCCAGCCTTCAACGTGATGTGACGAGCTCTGAGGCAGGGGAGCCCGTGGCAGTTTGGGGACAGAATTTAAGCCCCGAGGAGCAAGGCAGGATAGCAGTTGCGATTTTAACCTGTTCACTCCGAGAAGGCATGTGGTGGGGGGAGGTAATTTGCACTGAAGCCTCGTACTGATTAATCTGTTCGTGACTGGCAAGCACAAGTGGGGGCCTAGGTACAGAAGCAGGTCTTAACTGTGGCCGAGATAAAGGGCAAACGGCTTCCTTCTCGACCGCTTGTGAACATCTCTAGATTGAGGCAGTTCCTGGAAGCTGGTTGTCTTAATCAAGCATCTCTGCCCGTAGTTTGACTGAGCTGGGGGACCGGCCTCCTTTGCTGGAATCCCTCAGAATGTCACCTGCACTGAGATACGGCAATATCTGGCCAAAAGAAAACAAATTAACACACTGGCCTGCTTTCGGGGACGTGATGGCTCATTAGCACTCTTACTGGCAAAGCGATGGAAGGCCTCCCTCCAATACGTACCCGCGTGCTCACCTGTGGCACACTGTGGGCGAGTCTGGATTACCTGGACAAGTGATGCATGCTGGTGGATGGGAACGGGGGGCCAGGCAGGGCTTTTCGACCCCTCCCTTCAAACCTATACTTCTTGGTTCTCGGGTCACCCAGATCTGGGTTTCTCACTGCCGGTTTAGCTACAGGTGGCACTCAAAGGGATCGGGGAGCAGAGGCAGAAGACGACGCAAGTGCGTGGGCGGTGGCGGGTGTGTGCGGCCAGGGAGCAGCCCCTGCTGAGCCGTGTGGCGAAGGTGACATCGCCCGCTGGGAGCACACGGCCACCCGGCAGGTCCGTGGGCCTCACGCTGGGCTGCCTGTGGCCTCCCCAGGGGACTACATGGTCATGACGGTCTCCTTTGACCTGAGTCGGCGCATGGGCTACTTCGCCATCCAGACGTACATTCCCTGCATCCTGACAGTCGTCCTGTCCTGGGTCTCCTTCTGGATCAAGAGGGACTCCACTCCTGCCAGGACATCTCTGGGTAAGGCAGGGCTGGGGCGCTCCACCCCCACTCCTCAGGCGCCCCACGGCCTGGGGGGCTTGGCGCAGCCGCCACCCCCACCTCAGGCGCCATGAGGGCCCCCAGTGTGGAGGCAAGAGAGCTGCCTCCATCCGGGACTACACCCAGCAGGCCCGGCGGCCCGGGGGCCCCCCCCAGGGGAGAACTGGGGTCCCCCCGCCAGCCCCGGGGGGCCCGTGCGAGGCTCCCGCCGCGCCTCCGCAGCCAGCTCGGCCTCCCTCGCAGGGATCACCACCGTGCTCACCATGACCACGCTGAGCACCATCTCCCGCAAGCACCTGCCCCGCGTCTCCTACATTACGGCCATGGACCTCTTCGTCTCGGCCTGCTTCCTCTTCGTCTTCGCGGCCCTCATGGAGTACGCCGCCCTCAACTATCTCGCGGGGAGCAGGAAGCCCGCGGAGTGCGGCCCCCACAGGCCCAGGCCGGTGAGCGTGAGCCGTCGCGCGCGGGGAGGAAGCGTGTGGCGGCTGCGGGGGGGGGGGGCAAGCAGGAGGGGGCTGCCTCAGTGCCCCGTGCATGAGGAGGGCACCGCCGGTGGCTGAGCTGTGCTGCCCCACTGCCTGGGGCTGGGCGGTGTGGAGGAGCTGGCTGCCCTCGCGCCCCACTGCTCGGCCTTCTGTGGGGCATTGGGCAGGGTGCTGTGGTCAGAGAAGGCTGGCTGGGGGAACCCCCTTTGGGTCAGCAGTTCTCGAGGGGCCTCCAAAAGAAGACTGCCAGAAAGCGGGGATGGGAAAGGGGCTCTCCGTGATGCCAGCGGTTGCCAAGGCCCCCGCAGGGGACAGGTTCCCACTGATGCCACCGCCTCGGCAGCAGCCTGGATTCGGGCCCCTGAGAACCGGACCCCACTCCACAGCCCGGAGGGGCACGGCCCCGTTCGCTGAATGGAGAGGCTGCTCGCTTGGCTGTCCTGGGTCTCTGCCCCCCCCCCCCCCAGAGCTTCAGGGCCCCCGGGAAGGTGGCTGGTGCCCAGCAGGGCCCCTGTGCTGCCAGGGAGCCCCGTGAGCGGGACGGTGGGGCTGCAGCTCAGCTCAGCTCAGCCAGAGCGCGCTGAGGCCCCTCACCCCCATTTCACAAGCCCTCTGTCCCGCTCCAGCCAGCCAGGCACGGCCGGCACCTGCCCTCCTACACGGCCATCCACATCAGCAGCCTGGTGCGGTGGCCGCCAGAGCTGAGTGATGAGGAGGAGGAGGAGGAGGAGCTGCCCACGCCCTGCCTGGAGGGGAAGGAGTGCCGGCGCTTCTTCTGCTGCATTGAGGACTGCCAGACCGGGACGTGGCGGGAGGGGCGGATCCGCATCCACATCTCCCGCCTGGACTCCTATTCCCGCGTCTTCTTTCCCACGGCCTTCCTGCTCTTCAACGTCGTGTACTGGATCGCTTACCTTTACCTCTAGTTTCCTGCAATGAAAGAGCCACGGAAGGAGGACTCGGGCCTGTGGCTGCTTCCTTGCCCAGCTGCCCCTTCTCTGCTGGGAGCACAGCAGATCTGGCTGCTTCTGCGTAGGGAGAAGAGACCCAGGACTGGGGGGCCCTCAAAGGCTGCCCGGTCTGGCCACTGCCGGGGCCAGAAATGGGCTGCTCCAGTGCTTCTGCCAGGCAGCTCTCCGGTCCTGCAGGACAGAGGGTCCCCAGGCCCCAGGCAAGCTGTCCCACTGCCCAGCAGCCCCCGCCCCTGCTGGAGGTTGGCTGCCTGCATGAGAAGGTGTGACACTGACCGGCCAAAGCTTCACTTGGCCACCAATGGCCCTGAAGCAGGGAGCCCCTGGGAGAGTCGGGGCCTGGGATCAAGCGGGAATGCCCAGTTTTCAGCCCTGCAGCTAGCTCCCATTTACTCAGAGCCTCTTCCTATTAATATTTACTTGTGATGTAAATTGCAAATAAATGTTTTAAAGAGAACAAACTTGGGAAGTGAGTGCCACATTAAAGGGCTGTCTCAGGAAGCAACATGGTATGCGGAAAAGATGCTGGCGGGGACAGCTGCGCCCTATTCTTGGAGAACAAATCCGGTCAAGGCAGGAGATGGGCTCAGACACTGTGGAATATGATCCAAATAATGATGTGTCATGTTTAATTCATTCATACATTTCGCCTCGTGTGGGTTCTGGGGAAGTGGGGGGGTGGCCTTGTGCAAGGGCGCACGCGTGGATCCGGAGCTCCAGGTGGGGCAGGCCAGATGCGGCCGCGAGAGGATGGAGCCCCGACCTGAGCTGGAGGGCAGCGGTGGGGCAATGGGGACTGGGAAGGGGGAGTCCGCCAGCGAGCTGCAGGCGACCGGCTGTAACGGTCATCTGCCAGCCGCCATGCGTGCCGCTGCCCCTCGGACAAGCCCTCTGGGGTCTCTGCCATGAGAGTCCTCCTGCCCCACCCGGGCCTTCCCACCATGCTCCCCCCGTCCTGGCAAACAGGACAGCAGTCCCTCTGTGGAGGGCCCTTGTGTGCGGGAGCGCCGGCCTGTGCGCACACACAGCGAGGCCGTGGTGGTGAACGATGCCGAAGGAGCCGTCTGGCGGAGGGTCCGTGGAGCCGTGAGCCAGGTGGGATGGCGCATCCAGCTGCCCCGGTGTCTCTCCTAGTGGGCAACACCCCTCCAGGGACCTGGGCCCAGCGTGGTCTCTCTCCTTCATCCTTTGCCGCTGGACCTTTAACTGGAGGTCCCAGTTAAGGGGACTGAAGAGCCGTGCGAAGCGGATGTTCTGCCCCGGCCTCGCCTGCCTGGCCACTGAGGATTGAGGTCTGCTTGGTGAAGAGCCATTCAAATCTTACGCAGCAGCTTCCGTTGTTCTGGAGAGTAGATGTGTGCATACAGGGAGACGTGGACGGCTGGCCTGAGGCAGCGAGCACCACCAGTGTGACACACGCAGTTCCCTGCCTCGGCTGGGGGGGGCTCGCCCCAGGTCAGGCCTTCTCTGGTCGCCGAGCTGAGCATACAGTTCTGGCCCCAGCTCGCTCTTGCCCACCCCAACGGCTCTATCAGCCCCTGTTGCCGTGCGTTAGCCGCCTGCATGAGCAAATGCCCACGTGGGGGTGGCAGTAGCCATGTGCCCATGGATGGGGGGCTGTCTGGGGGCTGCTTTGTCCTGCACCGGCCACCGAATGCTAGCATTTCCTAAAAGTTAGGCTGTGCCGCCAGCTTTCCAAATTCTAGCTGAGCTTTCTAAATTCTAGCAGGTTAGGCTCAAGCTCACAGCTGTGGAAGCCGTGAAGGAGCAGCTGGCAGTGCAGTCTTGCAAGGAACGCCGCCTGCGCCAGGTCCCGGAGGTTCCCCCCGGGCAGGCTTGCAGTGGGCCACATTTCTTTGACGGGTGGGGAGTCCCCAGGCCGATATGCTGGGGCACCTGAGGAGCTCCCCCGAGAGGCACTGCCGGTTCAGGATGAGCGAGCCCAAGCTGCGCAGGGCGCACTGCAGAGGGGCATTGGATTGGAGGGCCTCCTCACAGGGTCTTTGCATGCCCGGGGTCTTCCCAGAAATGCAGAGCTTAGCTGGAATCCCGAGGCTTGCAGCCCCTGCGGAACAGGGTGGAGGCAGCTGGGCTGAGCAAAGCCCGCTGCCATTCGTGACTCACAGAACTGGCCCGGCTGTGTCTCTTCTGCTGAGGCTCTGGAACGTGGGAACAGGCAGACGCTGCGGCAAACCTGAGAACAAGCCTGGGCTGAGCCCAGGCAAAGCACCCGCTGGACTCTTCTGCCGCAGCCAGCCGGCCTTCTGGATGTCCTTCGTGGACCACACGGCAGACGCAGCAGCCACCCAAAGCGACTCTGCCTTTACAGATTCCTGAACTGCTGCAAGAGAAGAGACTGTCTGAGATGCTGGGCTCTCAAGAAGGAACAGCATATTTCTGAGCTGGAGCTCAGTCCTCCAGTGAGCTACTCAGAATTTAGCCCCACTGAGATCACTGGAGCTTTGCTGACTTTCCAGACTGAAGGCCTAATTCACCGTTATTGCTCACCACCAGCTTTGCCAGCAAATGTTTGCTGATTCAGGGGCCTTCTGGGCCTTTGCTTGACTTTCTTCCTCCTCTGCCTTTGAGGGGAGATGGTGTTTATTTGCTTAGAAAATGCCTTGCCTCCTCCCCCTGCTTTGAAGAAGGAAAAACAAAGGCTGGTGGGTATTTTTTCTGAGCCAGCTTTTCGGGGCTAGATGCTTCTCTCATCAACAGTTTGGATTCTGCTGCTGCTGCTGCTTTAAACATAAACCATCTTTGCTTATTCCCGTGAAGCATCCCAATTTTATTTTCAGACCCCTTCCTCCGGTTTCCTTTAGCACTGGATCCCGGCCCAGTCTTGACCAATGCTGAGTATTGTTCCCCTGGCCTTCTTTTCTTAACTTTTGGGCAAGGTGGCTCTGTGCTGCAGGGCAGTGACTCCACTCTGCAGAGAACCACGTGCAGGACCGAAGAGGCCTTTGGGTTGTTCCTTTGCTGTTGGCTCTGTGTGCGTGCGCGCGCATGTGTGTAAATTGCTCCTCTCATGCTCCATAGATTAAGTTTCTATTGTTTTTACATGTGTTGTTTCTTCCACACTTTCTCCCAGTCAGTCATTAACTGTTATCCCACGGGGTTAATTTCTATTTGTACACAGCTCTCCTAGCACATTCACATGTTTCCCCTTATACTTCACTTATTGCGGAGTTCACGTCTCATCATTTGTCATAAAATAAATCTTCCAGATTCATTTGACTAATTCGATCTGACTCTGGTTTTTCTCAGCTATCACTTCTAGCTCACTGGAGGCTGTGCAACAGACTAAAAAGGAGACAAAAAAGAGCGCATTTTCATGCTTCAGCAACAGACATGAGCAGAGATAAAAAGAAACCCCAAGCTAGAGAAAAGAGGATTAATGCAGCTTTGGGTGCAGAGCTAGAGCTGAAGACACTGGACGAAGCGCTCCACTGGTTTCTGAGCCTGGGCAGCCGCTGTGCGCCTCCACATCCTGGCTTCTGTCCCAGCACGTGCCCAGAGTCGTTGCAGTGTGCCCCTCCCGCTTTGGGGCCCGCTGGCAGGCTTAATGCACCAAAGGCCAGAGCCTTTGAGGTGCCGTAGAGCAGAGCAGAGCCAGGGCCGCCTCACAGCTCAGCCCCTCCTGACGTATTCGTAGGTCTGTTGGTGGCACCGGCTGGGTGGCAGCAGGCAAGAACGTTGCGACGGGCACTGCCATGCTCGCCACGGCTCTTGGAAGGCGGCCTCCGTTCTCCAGGGCTGGGTACTGGCACTCCTACTTGGTTGCCTGTTGGTCAAGGTGTCTGACCTGAGAGACGGCACCTTGATGAGCCAAGGCCCCACCCCTCAAGCTGAGCCGTGCTCAGTGAGGATAGCCCAGCAACTATATTTGGGAGGGGATTCACACGTACCCTTTAGCTGAACTAGGTCTTAGCGGTGCAAGTAAGGCTGGCTTGCCCCTCTGCAACCAGAGCAGCAGGAGCTGCTGCTTCCCATTGGCTCACCTGGTGTTGATTAACAGCACCAGGTGAGTGCAGGGGACTGCAGGCAAGCCACCAAGGTCCAAGATGCCTCCTGCTCGCGTGCTAACCTTCGCACCTGCACCTCATGAGCACAAGGACCTCCGCCCAGCACCATGCTTACAGCAACCCCCCCACCCGCAAACAGCCAACTGCCTCTCCTAAAGACACTGCAGGGTCCAGACCAACTTGAGTTTGGCAGTTGCGTCTAGCCACCTAACTCTGGCCAGCCCTTGGGCAGATGCCCGGCCCCTGGTCCACCAGCCCTGGTTCCGCTGGCCTTGCCTTGGAGGAAGGCTGCCTTTCCCTTGACCTCCTGGTGACCCAGCTGCTCCCAGTTGCCTTTGCTTGTTCCTTTAGCCTCCCACCACGGTTCTCCAGCTTCGGCAAGCATTGGTGATGCGGATGTGGTGATGTGGGGTTTGTAGTCCTTTCTCAGCTCTCGATATGCCACCTTTGATCAAGGGCGACGGCTTTCAGGTCAAGGACCGGCGACTCCAAAGGGAGCTGGAAGGGACACCCTTTTCCATTCTGACCTGCACTCGCAAAAGTGTCCCAGATGTCTTCGAGCAAGTGCTGGAGTCTCATGTCCCAGCAAGGATCGGGCCCCAAGCACTGGGCACAAAGCACGGCTGCCTCTGCTTTCTGCTACGTGATCGGGGGACTGGGCGGCCTCCCAGAGCCTCAACTGCTCTGCAGCCTGCGAAGAGAGCACAAGCCGCTGCACCCATCTCCTCTTCGGGGGCCTGGAGGTGCTGACTCATCTGCCGATCCTGCTTGCCTCTCGCCTCTTCTCTCCCATTTAGTCATGCACAAAAAGTGCTGCCACTGCTGCTGTGGCAGCAAAAACAGCAAGGTGCCTCTGTCCAGCCAAATAGATCCGAGGATCTCAGAGTGCATCAGAAGCACTTTCCAGCCCTGCTGCTCCTGCTGCTGCTGCCTGCCTGGCCATGTGTTGCCGGATGCAGTGGGGAATCGCCGGGGTGGCGGCCAGTGACAAGCGGGTCCCCCAGGGCTCTGTCCTGAGGCCAATCCTGTTTAATCTTTTCATCAGTGACATGGAAGAAGGGGTGAACAGTCTGCTGGCCAAATTCACAGATGACACTAAAACTGGAGCAGTGGCCACAACTGAGGAGCAGGTACTCCAGATCCAAAAGGATCTGGACAGACTATGGAAGTGGGCAGGAGACAACAGGATGGCGTTCAATGTGGGTATCTGCAAGGTCTTGCACTTGGGGCGTAGGAATGGGGGTCATAAGTACAGGTTCGGGGACAAGTGTCTGGAGAGCAGCACTTGTGAAAGGGACCTCGGGGTGCTGGCTGACTGCAGGCTGAACATGAGCCAGCAGTGTGATGCGGTGGCCAAGAGGGCGAACGCCACCCGTGGTTGCATAGCCAGAAGTGTGGCTTCTAGATTGAGGGAGGTATTACTACCACTCTACACGACTCTGCTGTGCCCGCAGCTGGACTACTGTGCTCAGTTTTGGGCCCCTCATTACAGGAAGGATATAGCCAGGTTGGAGTCAGTGCAGCGCAGGGCCACAAGGTTGGTGGCCGGTTTGCAGGGGATGGGGGATGAGGCGAGACTGAGGGAACTGGGCCTCTTCAGCCTGGAGAAGAGGAGACTCGGAGGGGGTCTGTTGGGGACATACAGGTATGTGAGGGGCTGTCACACGGAGGTGGGGAGAGGCCTGTTCTCCCCTGCAGAGGAAGGCAGGACGCGCTCCAACGGAGCAAAGCTCAGGGAGTCAAGGTTCCATTTGGATGCCAGGAAGCACTTCCTGACAGTCAGGACCCCGAGGGTGTGGGATGGGCTCCCACGGGAGGTGGTGAAGGCCCCATCGGTGTGGGTGTTCAAAGATAGGCTGGACATGCACGTGGTGGGCATGTCGTGAGCAGAGCCAGGGGTCAGACTAGATGGCCCAGGAGACCCCTTCAGACTCGCTCTGTTTCTGTGTTTCTATGTCTCTGGAACAAAGCCTCTGTGGCTCCTTGGAGGAAAGGCGGAGGCCTCACTCGGCTGCAGCCCTGCCGCAAGAGCAAAGGTGGCTGGCCACCTAGGCTTCCTTCCAGGAAAGGGTCACCTTGGGTGATGGATGGTGAGTCTCAGGATGGTGCACCTCTTCCAGGGCGGTTCTTTTAAGCCCTGCAGCCATTCAACAGGTCACAGGAGGACAGGAGAGCCGAGTCTGGAGGGGCTGATAAGGCCGCCAAGGCCAGCCCCTGCACAGCGCAGGATCCAGAGCACCCCGTGTGGATGGCTGCCCGGCCGCCCCTGGAACGCCTCCCCGGCAACGGGGCCCATTGCTGCGCTGCCCTAACAGCCGGAAGGATTCTCCTAATGCGCAGCTGAAGGCTGGCTTCCTGCCGCTTGAGCCCATCGGTCCTTGTCCTGCCCTCAGGCCCACCTGACCAAAGACCCCGGCCCTGCTCGTGTGGCAGCCAACCAGTACTGGAAAGGCCTGCCTGGCTTGTCTTCTGCGTGGGAGCAACCAGGGCCAGTGCACAGAGAGCGCCTCCTCCCTGTCTCACTGGAAGGACACGCTGCACCCCCCAGGGTCAGCACATGCGGGTCAAGGTGGCTCCACTGCTGGGAAGCCTGCCAGGGTGCGGCTGCCGTGGGGCAGCTGCCAAGGCAAAGGCGCTCCATTGCAAGGCAGGGGGGCAGGCAAGGCAGAGAATGAGGTGGGAGCTCTGAGCTGAGGGCGGGCGCCTGGAAAATGCTGGAGGCTCACTGGGGGGGGGGGGGGAATGAAGCGCCAGGTTCCTGCTGAGCCTGCAAAAGGGAGGGCAGGAGAGGCAGCCTGAGTGCAGAGGGAGCCCCAGGGGGTCGGAGCTCGCCAAGCAGTCCCTAGCTTCCTGCCAGAGTAGCCAGCCTAGCACTGAACAAGCCTGGTGCTTCCCCACTGAGTCATCCTGGCCAGCAGCTTCTGGGAGGCCTTTTCTCTTCGTGCCCAACCGCTTCTTATAGCTTGGTGAGACTGGCAGCCCAGACCTGATCACCAGGCCGCCAGCTTGACTGCACTCCGCAGGAGCGTCTTTTGTAGAGGCATGACGGGTGCAAAGACAGCCAAGCAGATGGAGTGCCCTCTGCCCCACCCGCCCTCTAAGCGCTGCTTGAATAGCATTGCGGAGCAGCAAACCAAAGAGCTAAGGCATAAGCCAGTCGCCGTTGCCCAAGGTCAAAGGAGCAAACTGGGGGCGCCGGATTCAGGAGCTGGGCAAGGGCCATCCAGCTTCACTTCTGCTTGGCTGGGAATATGCAGCTGCCGCCCCACTTGCCTTCAAGGGGAGCCCTGCTGCTTGAGCGATATGTTTGCAGTGCATAATTCACTGCTTTTTATGCTCATGGCTTCATTGCCAAGGCAAAGGGAGCTCCACTGGGGGGGTTTCTTAGGCTGCCCTCCCCTTCTGGGCTCATCCCTGGCCTTGCCTGAGCCAGCAGGGGCATCAGCAGCCATCCCTGTGGGAAGCAAGAGAGCGCCCCTCACATCCGCCCCCGGCACAGCCGGGCCTCTTGGTCCCACTTCCACCAGCCCACGACCCGCGAGCGCTGCTCCCGGCACCCCGCAGGCATGCACTTCAGCTGGACAGGAAGCAGCACTGGGCTTGAGCCCAAACAGCACTGCCTGCCACAAGAGTCACGGCAGCCACCATGAACTGAGGTGGTGGGTCTGGTTTTTGTCAGCAACCCTTGCTCTGACCTGAGACCGGGACCCAAGGAAGAGGCGAGGGCTGCTGTCTGGGAGCAGGCCTGGGAGTGCCCGGGAAGCACAGATCTGGAACTGGAGTGGAAGGTCGCTCTTGATGAACGGAAAGTGCCAGCTCTGAGGGGCCTTGAGGCAGAGGGCTTGCGGACTGGCATTGCACCCGGGCAAGCCCGCATGCTTGCAGGAAGACTGGACTTGGTGCACGTTGGAAGTAATTCTGTGCTCCCAGCTTGGCCGTGGCTGCTTCAGGGCCCCCGTTTTACCTACCCCACTAAAGCACCTGCTGTTTCTCAGCCCTGCGGTGATCTTGGAGCCCAGGAAAATAACATTTGGCACTACCTCCATTTCTTCTCCATCTATTTGTCAGGAGGAAAAGCAATACTGGGATGCAATCTCCAAAATGACAGAATGATCTCAGTTCGAATCCAAGGCAAACCATTCAACATCACAGTAGTCCAAGTCTATGCCCCGACCACTGGTGCTGAAGAAGCTGAAGTTGACTGGTTTTATGAAGGCCTACAACGCCTTCTAGAATTAACACAAAAAATGATGTCCGTATCATCATGGGGGATTGGAATGCTAAAGTAGCAAGCCAAAAGATAACCGGAATAACAAGCAAGTTTGGCCTTGGAGTACAAAATGAAGCAGGGCACAGGCTGGTAGAATTTGGTCAAGAGAATACGATGGTCATAGCAAACTCTCTTTTCCAACAACCCAAGAGATGACTCTACACATGGACATCACCAGACGGTCAACCCAGAAATCAGATTGACTATGTGCTCTGCAGCCAAAGATGGAGAAGCTCTATACAGTCAGTAAAACCTAGACCAGGAGCTGACTGTGGCTCAGATCATGAGCTTCTTGTTGCAAAATTTAGGCTTAAATTGAAGAAAGTAGGGAAAAGCACTAGGCCACTCAGGGATGACCTAAATCATATCCCTGGTGAATATACAGTAGAGGTGACAAATAGATTTAAGGAATTAGATCTGATAGACAGAGTGCCTGAAGAACTATGGACAGAGGTTCGCAACATTGTACGAGAGGTAGCAACTAAAACCATCCCAAAGAAAAAGAAATGCAAGAAAGCAAAATGGCTGTCTGAGGAAGCTTTACAAATAGCTGAGGAAAGAAGGGAAGTGAAAGGCAAGGGAGAAAGAGAAAGATACACCCAACTGAATGCAGAATTCCAGAGAATAGCTAGAAGAGATAAGAATGCCTTCTTAAATGAACAGTGCAAAGAAATAGAAGAAAACAATAGAATAGGGAGGACCAGAGATTTCTTCAAGAAAATTGGAGATATGAAGGGAACATTTCGTGCAAAGATGGGCATGATAAAGGACTAAAATGGCAGGGACCTAACAGAGACAGAAGAGATTAAGAAGAGGTGGCCAGATTACACAGAAGAACTATACAAGAAAGAGCTTAACGCCCCTGATAACCACGATGGGGTGGTCACTGACCTGGAGCCAGACATCCTGGCACATAAAGTCGAATGGGTCTTAGGAAGTCTGAGCAACAACGAAGCTAGTGGAGGCGACAGTATTCCAGCTGAGCTATTCAAAATTTTAAAAGACGATGCAGTAAAAGTGCTACACTCAATATGCCTGCAAACTTGGAAAACTCAACAGTGGCCACAGGATTGGAAAAGGTCAGTTTACATTCCAGTTTCAAAAAAGGGCAATGCCAAAGAATGTTCAAACTACCGCACCATTGCACTCATTTCACATGCTAGCAAAGTTATGCTCAAAATCCTACAAGCTAGGCTCCAGCAGTATGTAGTACTGTAGAAGTACAGACAGGATTTCGAAGAGGGAGAGGAACTGGAGATCAAATTACCAACATACGCTGGATCATGGAGAAAGCTAGGGAGTTCCAGAATAACATCTACTTCTGCTTCATTGACTATGCTAAAGCCTTTGATGGTGTGGATCACAACAAACTGTGGCAAGTTCTTAAAGAGATGGGAGTACCAGACCATCTTATCTGTCTCTTGAGAAACCTATATGTGGGTCAAGAAGCAACAGTGAGAACTGGACACGGAACCACGGATTGGTTCGAAATTGAGAAAGTTCGGCAATACTGTCGCCCTGCCTATTTAATTTATATGCAGAGCACATCATGAGAAAGGTGGAGCTTGATGAACCACAAGTCAGAATTAAGATTGCCGGGAGAAATATCAACAACCTCAGATATGCAGATTATACCACGCTAATGGCAGAAAATGAAGAGGAACTAAAGAGCCTCTTGATGCGGGTGAAGGAGGAGAGCACAAAAGTTGGCTTGAAATGCAACATTAAGAAAACTAAGATCATGCCATCCGGTCCTATCACATCCTGGCAAATAGATGGGGAAGAAATGGAGGTAGTGACAGACTTTATTTTCCTGGGTTCCAAGATCATTGCAGATGGGGACTGCAGCCAAGAAGTTAAAAGACGCTTGCTCCTGGGGAGGAAAGCGATAGCAAATCTAGACAGCATACTAAAAAGCAGAGTCATCACTCTGCCAAGAAAAGTGCGTATTGTCAATGCTATGGTTTTCCCAGTTGCAATGTTTGGCTGTGAAAGCTGGACCATAAGGAAGGCTGAGCACCAAAGGACTGAGGCCTTTGAATTGTGGTGCTGGAGGAGATTCCTGTGAGTCCCTTGGACCACAAGGTGATCAAACCAGTCAGTCCTAGAGGAGATCAACCCTGACTGCTCTTTAGAAGGCCAGTTACTGAAGATGAAACTCAAATACTTCGGCCACCTAATGAGAAGGAAGGACTCCCTGGAGAAGAGCCTGATGCTGGGAACAATAGATGGCAAAAGAAGAAGGGGACGGCAGAGGATGAGGTGGCTGGATGGGGTCACCGAGGCAGTTGGTGGCTTAGGTGGACTCCGGGGGATGCTGGAGGACAGGAAGGTCTGGAGGAATGTTGTCCATGGGGTCGCAATGGGTCGGACACGACTTTGCAACTAACAACAACTATCTGAGTTCTCCTTGAGCATTTGCTTCAGCTTTTGTCCTGGAGCAGAATCCGATGGGAAATTCCACAAAGCCTGGGAAACAGGAAGCGCGGCCTTCTGCCCCATCTTGGAGGAGAATCAAGAGTGTTGCCCACATTTGTGAGAAGCACGGAGTGCAGAGGAAATGAGCACAGAGAATCGGCGTTCCGTCCCCTGGACAGTGACTTGACCCAGCCTCGGATCCTCTGGCACATGGAGGCTCAGACCCTCTTTGCCGCGGCCGCACGTGTGCCCGGGCAGGTATGGCCCCCCAGGAAGAAAAGCCCTTGGTCGGTGTGGCAAACCTGGCCACCTCGGGTCATCTTCTTCTGCCCATGATGGGCACGCTTGCGTGGCAGCTCCAGGGTCCTGCCTTGGGACTAATGAGGGGTTTCAGTGTCGTATGCTGCTTCTTCCGAGGCCGTCATCAATTCCCCTGGCAAGGCCTTGAACAGCACATTAAACAAGCGCACATCTGAAACGCAGAAGGAGCAACACTGCTGTGACTGCCAGGAGTTCTGAGGACCAATGGCGCTCATCCAGCCAGAGAGCTTGGTGGGGTGCTGGGAAGGAGGGCCTTGGCAAAGCACGCCAAGGTGGCAGGAGATGGTGGGAAGTGGCAGCGCCTGTGTGGCTTCTCCTTTGGAATCGGCTTGAAGGCTGTTGCTTTTCCACAGTCGCCGCAAGTCAGGAGGGGGTCCTTTTCCCCACCACCCAGGCTCAGATAGCGCAAAAGCTGCCCCGAGCTGCCCACTGGTCGGGAATCACCCACTCATGCCACTGCATCCTGCATCAGGCGCGCTCCCGGGCTCCACCTGGGAGGGGTGGCGTCAGCTGCTGGCCTGCAGCCGCAGGGGGTTGGACCTGGTGGCCCTCCTGGCCCCTTCCAACTCTGCTCTTCCGTGGCTCTGACTCCTCAGGAACCCTTGCCATCTCCCTTTCAGCTCCACAGGGCAGCCGGGGGCCTGAAAGTCCGGCTGGATAGAGCAAGGTTTGGGGTGCAAGTCAAAAAATGCATTCATATTGCGCCACTAATTCACTGCCTCTAAGCCGTGAAGCCCCTTTCCACCCCGGGTGGATCCCTGGGCCACGCGTCAGAGCCAGGCTTCCTGAGGGCTTGCTGGACACTCTTTCCCACTCATGGGTCACCGCATGTGGCGTGAGGCCCCGTTCTCCCCATGCAGGATCCTGCTGGGAGAACTGGGGAGGGCGAGGCACTCGCCTCCTCGCCTCCAGCTAACTTTGGTCTTGCTCCTTATGTAACTTCCCCTTAAAAAGACTGATCCCAGAGGACGGAGCACCTTGAGCTGCTGCTTTCTGACCTGAATCTTAGTACCCCGGCACAGATTCTTCAAGGGTTCCAGGCATGGCAGCAGATCCCAGGCCAATCTCTTCTAAACTGCTGGTCAGCTAAGAACAGCAGAGAGGGCTCTCTCCTTGTCCACTCCAGAGTGCAGGACATGGAACATGGAATAGCAGACTTGAGTTAAAAGAAGCCAGCTTGGGACTAGAATCCAGGAAGACTGTCAGGGCAGGACAACCCATGGAACCTCTCACTAGTCTAGGATTCCTCTGGAGGCCTTGGATGTGTCCTGCTGAAGTTGAGGCACTGGAATCTGGAGGCAGACTTTGTCACTTAGGATTCCCCATGAAGGAGGGGAGGAAGTGCCTGGAAGCCCCCCAGCGGGGCAATGTGCTCTGCAAGGCATCCAGGTCTGCATCTTCATGCCCTCCTCCAAAGATTTGCCTGGAAATCATCTCCAGCAGCTGTTGTGGAGGAACAGCTCCCCTCCCTGCTCTCCCCACAGTGCTCATTCCAGTTGCTTCAATAATTCAGACCATCACAAATCCTGTGGCATGAAGAAAATGATTAGGCATTAACAGTCTCCAGCTAGAATGACAGAGCCCGCTCTCTCTCCTTAAAATAAATCATTTGAGAGACCGCAAACGAGAGGGATGCCTTTACAGTTCAGCACGACTTATTGGGATCCATGCTGGGTTCTCCCGCGCCATTCCGTTCTCCAGCCTCCCATGGCCACCCCTGATGCTTCCCACAAGAGATGCGCACTGGATCCTCGGCTGGCTGTGCTGAGGCTGCCCGGTGAGGTTCAGGACAGATAAAAGGAGCAGTGTTTCCCCTGCATAGGAACTGTAAATGGCTCATTTCCACAAGAGGTGGTGAAGGCCACCAATTTGGAGGGCTCTGAAAGGGGCTGGACAACCTCATGGGGACCCTGGAGGCCATCTGCTGCCTGCAGCATCAGAGGCAGATGGGCTACGTGCTCCAGTTGCTGGCGGGCCCATGCCTCTTCCCTCAGCATCCTCGTGGTCACCAAGGGATGCGCTTGCTCCTGCAGCCAGAAGAGGCCTCAGGAGGCCCCATCGGCAGATTGCCTTCTCCTAAAGGGGCTGAGCCCATGCCTGGCCGGCCCGTCCAGCCTGACCCAGCATCCCACCTGGGCCCTGTGTGCGGTGGCAGCCACCCTCCCTTCCCACGCTCTTGTGCTGGCCCCTGCGCCTGCCACCGGTGGGAAAGGAGAGCCCCCTTTGCAGGAGCAGGAGCAGGCCTGGCTGGCTGTGCTGCCTGCTCACTCGCTCCCCTCTTCCTGCTCCCTGCCCGGCTGGCTCAGCTCAGCATTAAGAGCTCTTAATGCATTTTCCTTCCAGCGGGCTCTGCTGCCGAAGCAAATCCATGAGCAACTGCCAACAACACTCCCGGGCTCCAGAGGGATTTTCAGCCAAGACAGCTTCACGGGATGCTGCCTGTCCTGCCTCTGCCTGCAGGGAACCGACCGACAGGGGCTGCCAGCCCCCCCCCCCCCCCCCCCCCCCCCCTCCCCCGCCGCGGTAGCGGCCCCGCACACCCCCCACCCCCCCCCCCCCCCCCGGCCCCAACCCCCCGGGGGGCCCCCCCCCCCCCCCCCCCCCGGCTTTGTCATTCCGAAGCAGCGTTACAGGACTATCGAAGCCACACACACACGCGCACACACACACACGCACACACACAGCGCGCGCCACCTGGGAATGCTCATGGGGGGGTGTCCCCTGACGCAAATCATCTGCCCTGGTTTGGAAACCAAAGCAGTGCCCCCTCCTGAGCCATGCACGGAACCTGAACTGGGGATCGATATTCATGGGCTGAGTCCAGCCATCTGATCAGCTGCAGTAGCAGCTTCCCCGAGGGAGGAAAAATCACGCTTCCTTTTCATCTTTCTGGTCTTCATCCCACGTGACCCTCCCCTCTGTCGCCAGGGCCACCGATGGAGTGGCAGGATTCTTTGAAGTGGCGGCCAAGTTAAAGAAAACTCCACACATTTGCCCCAAGAATGCGACTTGGAGGCCAAGTTCCCCGGGTGCAGCATGTTTGGTCCCCCCTCTAAGAAGCAGGCAGAGCTGTGGCTGCTGCCTGGCCGGCAGAGGCCACACAGATACCTTGTCCTGGAGGGCCAGTCTGTGGCGGTCCTGCAACGTCAGCCCGCCAGCCAGGAACATGTGGCCCCACGGAAAAGAAAGGCCCCAGGCCCCGCACATGGACCGTGGAGGCAGGCCTGGAGCAATGACCCGCCTGCCATTGGGTCCCTCCTCTGCAGACGCTATTCCATCCCCTTTGCAGCCTCTCTCCTGGCCCTCTGACTCCAAAACAAGGCGGTGGCTTTACCCATTTCTCCCAAGATGCCGCTGCGGCTTTGGCTCTTTCCTGTGTGGCACATGGGGTGACCGGCACCAACGTGCCCATGGCCTTCCCCCTGCCCCAGAGGGCTCAGCAGAGGGAAGCTGGAATGCAGGGAGTGGGGCCAGTCCGGGCACCTTCTCCACGGGCTTCTTAGGCTGTGTCTCAAGGCAGGTGCAGAACACCCCCAGAGCAACACCAGCAGGCGATGCAGACGACCTGTGGCGTGGGAGGCGCTCACTGGGAGTGGAAGCACTGCAGAGTGCGCTCAGGCACCCGGCCCTACCAGTCCAGCAGCGCTCGCCCAGCTTTAGCCTTGGGGGTCCTCGACCAGGCTACCCTCCATGGAGCCCCTCCCTCCGAGGCCATCTCCTCACCCCCCCCCCCCGGCTTCCAGTTTCCACTGCTCCAGCTCATCATTCTCATCACTGCTGCGACTTGGCAGGCAGAAATGGAGGGGCAAAGGGCAGCTGCTGCCGCTTCGAAGTCTATGCACAAAGGGCCCAAAGTGTGGGAGGCAAACCGCATGAACTGGAACTCTCAGGGCACAAGGGCAAGTATGACCGGAGGGCCGGAGCTGAAACTTGGTGGGATGCCTCCCAGAACGGAACGCAAACATCGCAGCGCGTCACCTCTTCAAAAAGAATGGAGGTAACAGAAAAGCAGGTGGAGTTGCACTTTTTGTTGAAGATGCACAGTGCTGTGAAGAAATACAGGAAGAAGACACCTGTGATCCCCTTGAGTGTATCTGGATTAATATAAATGGAAAAGAGGGGGAAAGGGAGCTTAGGAGTTGGAGTCTATTATCGTCCACCCAGCCAACGTGAGGATAAAGATGAGACTTTCAAAGCCAGTATTTCAAAAATTGCCAGTATTTCAAAGAGGCATGATGCCATCCTTACAGGGGGCTTCAATTTCCCTGATGTCTGTCGGGAGCCAGGCTCCGCCAAACACAGTCCCTCTAAGAGCTTCCTAGTGTGTTGCTGATCACTTCCTCCAGAAGAAAGCAGACGTGGGGGGAGAGGTACAGCTTTACTGGACCATACCCTAACCAGCAGGGAAGCACAATGGGCAAAGTAACAACTACAGGAACTCTGGGCGAAAATGACCATGCTTTACCTGGAGTCTCAATAATAAAGGACGCTCACGCTGAATGTAGCCAAACATGTTCCCTGAATTGCAAAAAAGCCAACTTTACCAAATTCAGGGTGATGCGAGTCCCATGGCAAAGCACCAAAGGGCAGAAGGAGGGCTGCCGTCATTCCCTTGGTCCTCTAACCAAAAGAGGGAGCGGGTAATGGGAAAGGGCCCCAAGAGCTGCTGCCTCCTCCTCAGGGTGCTGTGTTGGGAAAATTTGGATAAATCCTGTCTGAAAAGCATTGCTCTTGTGTGCCTTTGCATTGCGGGATCAAATCCCGTCTTCCTTCTCAAAACCAAGCTGTCACTGTTTAAAATGGCATCCCCCCCCCCCCCGCTCCTTTCGCTCACCTTTAGCTGTAAGCTACAGTAGACAGGCCATTTAGTCCAAATATATATTGTAAATAGTCATTGTTGGAATTCAGTTTACAATAATCTTTTGATAGCCCAGAGGGCTTCATGTGCCCTGATCATGCAGAATGTTTAGAGTCAAGATGGGGGTCTGAGCTTATCATGAATAGTTTCTAGTAGCTTGAATTTGCATGTCTGAGCAGACCTGGAGATGGGTTCAAGTTACTCAACTAAAGTGTCAATACAATGCAATTAGAAATATTGTAATCTCATTGTTACAGTATGATTG
This sequence comes from Varanus komodoensis, assembly GCF_004798865.1. Classification (NCBI taxonomy): domain Eukaryota; kingdom Metazoa; phylum Chordata; class Lepidosauria; order Squamata; family Varanidae; genus Varanus; species Varanus komodoensis. Next base: position 171,813 of record NW_025336401.1, read on the forward strand.
ACTGGCATTCCTTTATCTGTTCTGTATGTGATGACCTCAGAACCTTATTGTAATGTCTACATTCTGTCATCAATTGCCCTGTACCTGCATGTGACTGGGAGGGTATAAAAACTCTCTAGTTGTGTTGAAGCTTTGCAGCAGAGTTCACCTCTGCCTGCCCGGTAATGCATGCATTATCGTGAGAGTACCGCGGGAACCTTGGGGTAAATACAATAAAGCCTCAGATGGTCTGGGCGCTTGATCTTTCCCACGAACCCGAGTTTTATTCCCTCTTCTCGAATTGAGATTCTGGGATTCTGACACACATGAGGGGCCTGGATTGCCAGTCGTCTACAGAAATTTGTTTGTTTAAGACTTTCATAAGCCGCCACCACATGCCTCGGCATCTCGAAGTGCACGAAGGCAGCTGCCTAAGGGTACCTGTGAGGGCCCCTCCCAGCGCCAGGGTCCTGCAGTGCCAGGATCATGTGCAAAAGGCTGAAAGGGGCTTTGCCACAGTGCCCAAGCAGTCTGCATGGGGTTTTGGAACCCCGTCATTCAGCAGAGAAGCTCTTGGGGTGGCAGCTTCATGGAACACAAGGAAGACCAGGCTCAGGGAGGCCGGATCAGGGGGAGGATCAGAGGGAGAAAGCCGGGGATCCTGCCCATGGGGAATGGCGCTGATCCAGACTCCCCAGTCTGCCAGCTGGCTTGCCTGCCTGCCACCAGCTGCAGGGGTGTCTCAGGGGCCCACGTAGATGCACCTCCAGAGTTTCTGCTCTTTGGGTTGAACACTTTGGTGTTGCAGGGAAAGGAAGCGAATCTGTGCCTGATGTGTGGTTTGCTGCCTGTTGTAGGGAGGCTGGGATTTGTGAGTACAATTCCTCTGTCAGCCTAGCTGAGCAGAGCAGGTTATGAGAATGAATGCGGACACACGGCCCGTGGGGGCAGGGAGGTGGATGGGCAGAGATGGGCTCTTCAGAGCAGGAGTGTGCGGGGAGAGCGCCTGTCCTCGGAATGTGTGTCACTCATCAGGATGGCTTTGCGGTTTAACGAATTCCGTGTCTCTGCATTAATTTGTTCCTTAACGACTCCCCAGGGCAAAGATGCATCCAGGTTTGTCAGGGTGGTAAGAATCTCTTTTGCTTCCTGATGTGCACTGAGAAGCTGCCTTTCCTCGTGCTTGGGGGGAAGGAGCTGCTGGCTTCCCGTGCAGGTGAACAGCTGTGGTCGCAGCAAAGTGTTTTGGCAGAGGCGAACAAGGATCAGCAGGAATGGGGTCCGACAGGACTGCTCTGCAGGGGAGGAAGCAAAGGCCACCTTGGTGCAGCAGCGTCAAGCAAAAGCCCAAGTCTGTGGACAGAGGTCCCACGCCTGCGCAAATCCCCCTGCATTTTTCTGATATCTCGCTCCACCATTTCTCCTCCTCTTCGCATGGTCTCTCGTCCCCTTCAGATCACCTCTCCTTGCATAGCCCTGTCATCTGCCATCCACCAGACTTCTGGTTTATCGCAGCCCATTGTGCGCGGAAGAAAATGAGCTCTTGCTAAGCCAAAACAAATTTGCCTTCCAAAAATTCTCGCTAGGACTCTTCTCTGCAAATATTCTTTGCCATGCAGCTTATCATGAGAATATTTGCCACTGGATATCAGCTTATCACGCAATGGCATTTGGGATCTGTAGAGCCCCAACTTTGAATCACAGACGTTTTAAGGTGTCACAGCTGCTCTCGCTTGATGCCTTGCCCAACGTGAAGAACAAAAGGGAGCAGCAGCTTACACAAAGGAGGTGCTAGCAGACAGCAGGGGATGCAGGCAAGCATTCTGAGGCGTAGAACACCAGCAAGCACAAGGTTGGCAATGCAGAAGTCTTCACCGGAAGCAGGAGACCACCGACGGAGGCGTTTGGGCCCTGGCACCACAGCAGAGTGAAGGGGTACCCGGGCAGGGCAAAGAGAGTGCAGAGAAGCAGGCGGAGGTCTTTTCATCTGTCGTTAGAGCCGAAGATGCAGGGCAGAGGCCTCTGCCTGACTGGTGCTTTCAGGAAGCTGAGGCAGATACTGATAACAGGAGACGTTCTGGCAAGTGAAAGTTAATGAATTACCAGACCTGTGTGGTTCCCCTCCTAAAGGTCCGAAAGAACTCAAGTGCGAAATCTGCTCTCCTAACCAAAACCTACAGCCTCCTTAAGAACAGTCTTGGTATCAGAGGAATGAGAAAAGGCCAACACAATGGCAGTTTTTCAGAAGCGATGCAGGGGGTGGGAGGGGAATCCAGGAAATTACAAGGCAGGCAGCTTAACAAGTGCCGAGGGCAACATGTGGGGGACAAACAGCCGTCGCTCTCATTCACTCTCTGACCATGAGAGAGGCAGGCAATGCTAGCAGGGAATTTTCTATAGAAACAGCCTCCGTATTGCAGGTGCATGTCAGCAGCAGGGAGTGAGCCCGTCTCCAGTCGGGGCCGCAGCCCCCAGCACAGCACTTTGAGACATTTTTGCACTGGTTAGTAATGGAAAACACCACAGGAGAAAACATTCAGTTACTTTTGCACATGGTTATCTTGACCTACACTTCTGGTGTCAGATGTCTGGTTCCAGGCTTATCGTTACACATTCAACATTATAAATAAACATAGCAGATTTATTTTATATTTTTGACTCTCTTATGTCTCTTTGATGGAATCCTAAAGAACTGACCCTTGTTGTTTGGTCATTGGGAAAAAATTATATTCTTCGCATGGTTGAAGACAGTCTAAAGAGAAAAACCAGGAACACATCGAAGGACAAGGCATGCTGGACCATGATCGGCCTGGGAGCCACAAGGCCCAGTTTCACTAACCGTTCAGACTGCCAACATGTGTGCAGGGCAAGACAGACGATGTGGTTAAGGAAGGTCTTTTGCAGGAGCGCATTGTGAGCAAGCAGGAGTACCAGCAAACGCATTAGAGAGTTTAGATTAATGATATCCGATCAGATCAGAAGTGGAGATTAGATGGAATCAGTGGAATTAGATTGGGAAAGAGATGAGATGAGATTGATCAAGAAGGACTGGAGGGCAGAGGGGACGAGACTCCCCAGAAGGAGAGAGGGTGCCCCAGTGTGCCCTGAAGCAGCTCGGCGGGCTCCCTGGCCTCGGCCGCCTGGGCAAGGAGAGGGCGGCCACAGTCCACACATCCTGCCTCTGTTGCCACTGCACCCCCGCGTTTCCAAGCAGCAGCAAGGTCCAGCCGGGGCATGCTAAGCATCCAGGGTTCGTGTCAAAGTTAAATGCGGTACACTGGTACTGCTGGTGCTGCAGCCTGGCCTGGCTTCTCTCCCAGCCCTGCCATGCTCCCAGCACCCAGATAGCCTGGTTGTTATGCATCCAGGCAATCCCTCATAGCAAAGGTCCTGCAGAGCCCCGGCTGATCTACCTTAAAAACAATGCGAGGTAAGTTGCCGAGATGGGTGTCTGCACCGAAGAGTGGCAGCAGCAGCCGTGGAGTCCAGTCCAGTCAAGGGCCCTTGGCTGGATGCGCGAGATCAGCACGGATCTGTCCCACAGACCTCAATCGCATGCCGAGACGCTCCATGGTCCCCTGCTCCAGGGCAGGAGCTGCCCTCAGTGTCACTGTGGCCAGCGCAGCTAGAGAAGATCCCTGTCTGGGAGCCCCGAGGGCTGCAGCCAGCCATCCTCAACGAGGGTCACCAACATCAACAAGTCTGAAGGACTGCCTCCTCCTACAGAAGCTTCCTTCCACTTCAGCTGGAGTGATTTCTGGGAAGCGGCCTCTGCAGATCCTGGACATGGGCCGCCCCAAGGGGGAGAGGCGGCAAGGCCGGCAGATGCCGCCAACAGGGCGAGGGCTCAGCCAGGCCCTGACGCTCTGGGAACGACGGGCTCAGCAACTGGAAGAAGCTGCCTGCGTGCTCCGTCCTGTTCTCACCTTGCATTTTAAATAGCATGGTAAGCTACAGTGGGACAATTTTTCGATCGAGGGTGGTATACAAATAACGTCAATAAAAATAAAAGGATAAAGGAACTCTTTGCTTGGGCCTGAGTCTGATTGTTTAGCATGCTGGGTGCACATTTTACTTCTGGCTGTGAAGTTATGGCTTTCAAGAACAACCATGATAAATGCAAGCACGGCCTATTTGCCTGCCTGAACTGATGTGCTGAATGGCTCCCCAAAGGTCATCTCCATTCTAGTAGCCGAAGGATCGTTCATTTTCGCTCGCTTTTAGAAACTCTTGCATGGCGCGCTTTGCATCTGGCGAGGGAGTGCACGGTCCGGCATCTGAGACCTTGAGATTTCTCGGAAGTGCAATGGCGTTCTCCCATCACTTCTCCCAGTAGCAGAAAGTCAGCCAGAATTCCCACTCCCACAGCCAAACTGGGCTAAAATCCTGGGCCAGACCCTGGATGCCACACATGACAAGCCCAGCTCATGTGAGTCCACCCTCGCCTGCCTTTGGCTGGCTCACATTACACTCCCCTTCCCTCCCCACTTTCTTTCTCTTACAAGCACACCTCACTGCTCAAAACTCAGGAGAAAAGGCACCTGTCTTGGGGGCCAAAAGTGCCCCACCTTTGGGCTCAGCATCCAGCATCAACTCATCATTTATGTGCAGGTGCTGTGAGCCCAGGACAGTCTTCTGCCCCGGCACTAGCAGAGTTTTGGACCAAGGCACCCAACAAGGCCGATGTTCTTCCATGGTATGAGAGGTACAAACTAGCCGGGAGTTGATGAGGGTTATTACAGGAGCTGCAGCCTTCCAAGACAACCTCTGAATGAGTGGGCGCTGACCTTCTGCAGCTGCAAGACCTTCTGCAGCTTGTCCCCTGCTGTTGGCGCGTGCAGCAATTCGTCCTGCGGCCACATGAGCTATGGCTCAGAATGGATTTGCACAGAGGAGGCCTCATCCTTTGATGGGGTTTTGTGGAAGGCCACATTCCTGAAGGCCATCAGCGAGGTCTCTCCTGGGCCTGCGTCTAAGCTCGGTGGAGGATCATTTGCCTCCACACTGGAAACCGGGAATTTCTCTGCTCCCTCGGAGGCAGGCGCATCTTGCCTGCCATACTTTCTCCTGTGGAAATCTATGTACTGGTTTGTTTATTCAGGAATAAAGGCACAGCAGGAACACGGGACGGCCAGGGGTGCACCAGAGCTCAGGAGACTTGGCTGCTCCCGCACAGAGCCGCTGGATCTCAAAGCCCACCAAGGGCAATGCCGCCGAGGATCGCTGCGGGCGGCGCTCGCTCTCCACCCGAGAAGAAGAAAGGGCAGCCTGGGCTCAGAGCAGCAGCCCTGCGATGGTGGCAGGTTGCGCCAGCAGTCATGGGGGGCGGGGGGCGGGTCCAGGAATTCAACAAACAGGCATTGATGGACACGTTGGGATGAAGAGTTATAAATGCAGTGCTTGGGGTCACTGTTTGAAAGGTGCTGGATCATGGTACCAGGGTTTTCAATATTTTTAATATTTATCAATAAACCACCTAGAGAGTGCAATATATCAGATTTCATATTATTATTACTAAATCAATACATAAACATGCACCAACAGTTTTTGCTTGTGCATCGACCCCGAGGTGCAGCCCCACTGGACACATAAGAGCCAGTGGCAGTCCTGGGGGGCAGAGCTGCCAGAGGGGTTCTCCTGGCCTGCCTGTCCACCCAGGAGCAGACTGGGAGAGCCCCACCCCAGCACAGGGTGCTGAACTCTCCCCCAAGTCACGGGCTGATACCTCCAGTGCTGCCCGTGATACTGAACTCCTGGTGCTGGTTCCTCTTGGTTCGAGCCATGAGACCAAGTGACAGGCATGCAACTCCGTGGGTGGCCACCCAAGACAAGAAACCCTTCTGGAGACCTTTCTGGGCAAGAAGCAGAAACCTGGGGACAGCTGATCATGCGCAGCTTACAGTTAGATCATTTTTACAAGGTGTCCCCAAAGAGGGAACCCCAGGGATGGGGGAAGGGTAGCAGCTCCTGGCACCATTCACGGAAATCAGGAACTCGCCTTGAAGATGCCTGGTCACCTCAAGGGAGAGTCAGCCTGGGAAGATCAGTCTCCCAGTGACTGGTGTGCCCAAAGAAATTCCATTTGAGAAGACAATGGGGACAAGGCCGCTTAAATGTCGTTGGAAGTGAGCAAAGCCTCTCCATTCCATGCCCCCCCCTTCCCAAATCTTGGATTTTCTTGCCTGTCTTCATTCACACCCCTGGAAACGGAGAAGAGCAATGATCTATAACCCTTCCCCAGATGTCTCCCAGTTCCAGCCCTGGACTGCTACACCCTGACGAGTTTTGTAGCGGAAAAAATGCCAAGCTGCCATTTCCCCCTTGCCCCTGAGGAAATGCCGCAGGGGCCGGAGACCTTCTCCGTGTCTTCCTTCTCCCAACACACCACCCACGAATGTGTAGGAACAGTGGAAGCATTTCAAGGAAACAGCCCCCCCCCCTCCCCAAATGCAAGCAGCAGGATGCCTTCTTTTCCCTCCCCACCTTCTTTTCCTTTTATGCTATGCCTGTTTGGCTAGCCAGCATCCTGTTTCTACATCACTGTAAACTTCTCTGGCAGCTTTTCAGATGATGAGCGGAGTGCCTAAAATAAACCATCAAATTAGCAAGCAAGCCAGCTCCGTAGTCCTGAAGGTATTTGTCTGGTGGGGGGGCTGGAAAACCGCAACTGCTTGATCATTCCACCGCCGTCTGCAGCTCATGTTCTGTCTTGTGGCTTTTTAAATGTTCTGGGTTCGCTTGCTGGGCTGGTGCTGCAGCTGCCAAACCCACCAGGATGAAGTGACTGAATGGGAAGCCCGAAATAAATTGAGGCAGGGCTTGAAAGTGGAAAGCAGGCACCAGCTGCTAGTTTGTGGGAAGGCAGCAACCCAAATCTCCCCTCCGAGACCACAGCCTGAGGATGGCTGCCGTGCCCGGACTACAAGCCCAGTGATGTCTGTCCGGCCGCCAAGGGAACGCCAACGGGAATCCTCGCTTGCATTCTGCCCCCCTGCCCCCTGCCTGGCCTGTTAGTACCACTGAATGCCTGCAGTTTTCCTCGTCGTGGATATCAAGGTCCACCGGAATGGGGGGGGTGGGGGGGTGGAGGCAGGGTGACGGGGGGCTTGCCTTTCCTCCACAGCAGCTCCTGAGCCAAATCGCAGGGCCGAGTACTGGCCGAGTCCTGAGCCCCTGCGTCCGGTGGGTCAGGCTTTCTCTGCCTCAGATCCAGAGCTGTGAGTCAGATTCACACGGGGCCGAGGGTCCCGCCTTTGGTCAGGGTCCCTTGCTGACTCCTGCCTGCTGCCTTCCCTCCCTCCAAGTCCATTCCCATCCATGTGGAGGAGCCTTCCCAAAGCAGCTGATGTCAGGATGAGCAGCAGCAAGTCTGGGAAGGCTTTTCAACCCTGTGCATGCAAAAAGAGGGACAATCCAGCCACCGGATACATAATTCAGCCTTGTCACTTGCTCTTTTCACTGAATTCCTCCAAATTCTATTAATCATCCTGGATTCTTCCTTACTTTTTCTTCATCCAGTTTACCAAAGTTTTGCATCGCACTGCCCAGAGCCAAAACCGACTAGTTTTAGGACTATATTAGAAGTGTGCATACTAATAATAAGAGTTACACGAGAGAGTGTTTTTCTGTGCAATACACTGTCCAACAATCCCCAAAAGTGAATCAAAGGAAACCACCGGCATATTCCTTTAAAGGGCTGTGAGAATCGGGGAGTCGAGTAGGCCATGGAGCGGATGCCTTGTCTGCGGCTGAAAGGGCCTCCTGCCCTTTGGGCAGATCCTCTCTGTGTTGACAAGAGCAGCCTGTTTGCATGCTCAGAACCACCCCCCCCCCCCCCCGTGCTCCTCTTCTGCGTGAAACCAGTGGTCTTAGAACTCCAGGCAGTCTTCAAGGACACCATATGGTTCCATTCCAATATGCACATAAAGCCACAATGCGCAGCCTCCAAGCATCGATTCTTCTGTTTTATGGAAGGCAGAAAGTGGGGCAGCAGGTGGAAAAGCAGCCCTGCAAAGCACTGGGGGGCTCCCAATATTGGCTGTGGCTAATTCTCACTGCAAGCTAAATATTTCCCCCACCACTTCCTGCCCCGGGAAACAGAAACCAAGTCTCAGCTGTCATTCTCTGTGCTTCCACAGCCAGTCCCCTTGGATTTTCTTCATGCTAAATCCATCGCGCAGAGCGAATGTAGGAGCATGCCTGGAATTGCACCAGAGATCTTGCCCCGGGCTGCAATTACTGTGAAGGGCTCCACATCCTCACACGGAGGCCAAGGGGAACCACTCCGCACAGCACAACCCGGAAGGCGTGAGGACATGGGCTGGGAGCCGGCTGCTCCAGGGGGCTGCAGGCTGACCGGGTTCCCCCAGGGCAGATCCTCGGGGACCTTGCCTGTGCGCAGCAACCTGCACGCTGGCCCCGCCGCTTCCCCGCCGCTTCTGCACAGGCTGCCTGAGTCTGGCTGAGGAGTGCGCTGCACCCCGAGAGCTCCCAGGCGCAGCTCCCCGAGCAAGGAGCACGTCCCCAGGCCGACAGAGGCCTGGCGGGGGAGTGGGAGCGAGAGGCCAGGCTCTGGAGGACACAGGGACAGCCGTCCTGCTCCCGCAGCCAGAAGATCCCTTTGGCTAAGCTGCCCCCACTACCCCCTCCCCGCACTCAGTCCTCCCCACGGGGAAGGACAGCAAAGGCATGTATTAAAACTCTTTGCCACTTGTTAGGCCTTAAAAAATGTTCTGAAGCTTCATCCCCCTGAAAACTCAACGATGGCTTACAATTACCATATTTAGAGCCAAAGCAGAGTTCATGTCAAATGTGTTTTTGCATTTAGCATTAAGGCACGGCATGTTTGTAAAGCACATTTAATGAGGAAGAGACTGATAATTAATAGGAGCAGAGCAGTTATGAAAGGACACTTAACCTGATCTTCCTCAGCTGCAATTCTCAGGGAAATCCCTCCTTTAATGCTGACCTTTGCAAGGCGGGTGCATCCTGCCCCTCCCTGCACAAGCGGACAATTTCCCCTAAGCAAACAGCAGGTTCAGAAAGAGGGATTTTGCGCAGAACCATGACCAGGGAACCAAGAGCAAAATCCACCCCCCCCCACACACACACCCTTCCCCATGCCTGTTCTGCCTCCATTCTTTGCCATATACTCGCTGCATCCCATGAGGCGATTGCCTTTTTTAAGCTGCATGTTCATGCAAAGACACGCTGAAATTCAGGTCTGCCCCCTTAGGCAGACAAATAGACATGCACAGGCATTTGTTCTGCTATCGGCATCCTTTGCGGGCCATCCTGAGCAACGTCCTGTGAGCGGAGACGGCTCTAAAACGGCTCTAAACGGCCAGGAGTGCTGAGCAGAGGGATGCGGCCTCCCCCTAGTGGACTTTGGCTTGGCGAATAAACAGGAATGTTCCCCCCTTGCACTTCTGACCTACAATTTCCCCACACAGTTGACCAGGCACTGGGGCTCCGCTCCCCCCTTGGCCCTCCTCTGCACAACCTGCCCGGGGGGCCTGGTCCTCACACTTTCCTGGATGAGCATTTCTTTGGGATGCAAAGCACCGTACAAGCACAGGGCTCTCTGCTCGCTGCGGCCGATGCTGGGGAGACCGGCCATCCCTCCCTGGACAAAAGGTGGTGCGCTGCCCTCAGCGCCTGCCTCGCTTCCTGCGCAAACAGCTGCTTCTGGCAGTGGCTCCATCTCTCCTTTTTCAAGTCTCTCTTCCTGTCGAAGAATTAGTCAGGACTGTGGGGGATCGGCCCGGCATGACCGAGGCAGCTCTGGGCTACCTGCAGACCAGGGACTGGGGGATGAGGGGGCCCCACCAGAGCGCCTCCTGCACATGGGCAAGTGCAGCCCCCAGGCTCTAGTGGGGCCTGCCGTGCTGCAAGCAGGGCTGCCGGGGAGTGGAGCAGGGTGGGCAACACCAACCGGCTCTCCCAAGCAAGCAACTCACTATCCACTTAATGCGCACGGTGGGGAAACTGTTGCAACTGAACCGGTTCGGTAGGAGAAGGGCAACATTTCCCTCAAGGAAAGAAGCCCGGAGACAAGAGCGACGGGCACCAGGATGGGCTCGCACGTTTGCCCTGAGCTTCTGCCACTGACTGTGGCAGCCTTTCCCTGAGGACAAGGCAAGAGCTGGTTCTTATGGCTGTGACTGGAGCAGAAGCAGAGAGAGCTGCTGCATGCCGAAGCCGCGCCTTGGTCCATCGTGCTGTCAGGCTTCTGCCGGGGCCTGTTCCATGCCAGGAACTGAACTTCCAACTTGCTGCATGCAAAACAGGCACCCAGACTGCGAGCTATGGGGCTATGGTCTCTCTCTCTCTCACTCTCTCTCTCTCTCTCTCTCTCTCTCTCTCTCTCTCTCTCTCTCTCTCTCTCTCACACACACACACACACACACACACACACACACACACACACACACAGAGCTGAAAACAAAGCACTGAGATGCTCAGCTGAGGTGCTTTGTTCCCATGTAAACTGGCTTGAGGACAAGGGAGGCTACAAGGCTATGCATGATCATACATGAAACCTTCCCAAGTCCCTTGCTTTGGAGACAGGTGGTTCTGCTGCTCTTTCAGTAATCTGGCATCACTAATGTTCCATTAAGAATGTAACCTGCTGCACAAAGATGCTTTTGCATAAAGTCACCAGGTTGCCTCTAGTCCTTCCTTGCTGGGTTCTATCAGGAGAAACCAAACACTTCCCAGTTGTAGGATCTGAAGTGTAAGTGCAAAATCATTGGGATGGTAATTCCCTCATGAAACTAGGATTTGACCCCAAGGGAACTGCTGCAGTTTGCAGCATCCCAACTGGGCAAGTCAGAACAAGGAATCCAACTGCAACCCTAGTCTGCCCTCTTCCTCTTGAAAGTCAACCTTTTAAAAAAGTTTCTGTCTTTGTGACCCTGCATCGCTGCTGTTTGCACCCAAAGAGCTTCAGTTACTGCACAGTATAGAAATTAAATAGAGAAGTACAGACATTTCTTTATGCAAAATCTTTTCACTCCAGGAAAAGCTTGCTGCAGGAATCCCACCTGGAAGTCACCTTCAAGGCTCACCCGACCTCCTCACATTGCAATGAGATCATGACTCAGTTTCCCCCACGGACTCCACTGGCCTGCACCAGTTGTGGTTGCCAGACAAATGCGGTGCCTGCTGCCGGAACACACGTAGCATTGCATGTCACTGTCCCAGCCCCAAACTTGGCAGCTCTGGGCTGGGGGAACATTTATATGTCATTTGCCACAGCTCCATCTCCAGTTTGGGGTGGAGGGAGCCCTTTCCTTGGCTCATCTGAGCTGGGAAATTCAGTGGGTTTGACATAGCAAAAAAAGTCTCCTGCAGAGGAACCCAAGGGATAGCTTTGTCTCCTGCTTTTGGTATAATTGGTGTTTCTATTTAGGGTCCAAAAGGAGATGTCAGACTGGATACCGAGTTTATATTTTATTTTTTGTCTTCCAGCAAGTGCTCATCACTCGCCTGCTTGAGCTGTCCAAAGTGTTTTATTAAACTGTCCCTTTGCATGTGGAAGCCCCTCTAGCATGCTGGGTCCCGAGGTTTATTTTATCCAGCTCCGCAAACCAAGCAGAGCAGGCAAAGGGAGGGACTAGCACATGGGTCCTCCAACTGCGGCCCGCAGGCCGGATCCGGCCCGCCAGGCCCATTTATCCGGCCCGCCTCAGAGGTTTTGGACTCGCTGCGTGTGCGCCCGCACCCACCACTGCCACCACCCGCCTTGCCCTGCGCGGGGAGGCAGCGGCTTGCCCATGTGGAGATCACTTTGGACTCGCTCAGAGAAAATCATCTCCACGCGAGCAAGCCTCTGCCTCGCCGTGCACGCACCACCCCCTCGCCGGCACTGCCTTGCCTGCCCACACCCCCCGCCAGCACCTTTCAATTGGCCCCCTGTTGAAAAAGCTTGAGGACCCCTGGACTAGCAGAACCCAGGCCAGGCTGGAAAGCGGTGCCCACCTGCTCCAGTTGCTCTGTCCCCTCGCCGCCTGGATCCCTTCTCTGCCATGCCCTCCACCCAGGGCCTGCTCTCCCCCACCCGTCCTGGCCCTGCTCCTGTGCTGCCAGGGCCTTCTTGCCATGCACCAGGTGCACAGCCAAGAAAGCCACTGAGCCTGGCCCACCCAGTAGGAATATTGCAAAGAGTAGCCCCCCCGGAGCTCCTTGGAGGGGGGACTGGATGCAAGTGCATGGAGTGGCAAGCAACATACCTGGGGCGAGGACAGAGAGGGACTGAAGGCCCGGGCAGGGGCAGCAAAATCGGTGCTGCCCTGGGAGCTGCAGCTGGAGCACAAGGTCACTGGAAGGAGGTGAACAAGACCCAGAAAGGAAGGTCTCATGGGGGGGGTGGAGGGGGGGATTGCTCACATTCCCTTATGCAGCAGCAGAGCCGGTGTACACAGGCAGGAGCTGTTTCACGGCTCACCTTGCCAAGCCAGCTCAGGGGCTTTGCCTTCGCTCAGTTCATCTCCCTCCCGTGGCGATGGTCTCTCTGGGGCCTTTCCTCTGTTTCAGGCAGCAGCTTTGCAGTTGTCCTGGTGGGAAGCCTGTAGCAGGAAGCTTGAAGGCAATTTCTTCTGCTGCAGATCCCACACAGTTGAGATCCAAGAGCACAAACCCCTGGGACTTGAGCTAGCAAGCAGAGCTAAGCAAAGCCCAGCCCCTCCTCCTTCGTGTTTTGTCTAACTCCCCTTAAAAAGCATCCAGAAAACACTGACTAGCATCGCATCCTGTGGCAGCAAATGCCATAGGTGAATAACCTGTGGTGTGAAGAAGCCCTTTCTTTGTTCAGTCCAGAATCTCCTGCCTGCTGGTTTTGCGTGCTGATACTTCAGCTCCAGCATTACAAGAATGAGAGAAAAATGCCCATCCACCCACGTTCTGCTCTACATCCTACACGCCCACTCTGCCTCTCAGTTCATGGCACATTAGGTCTTCTGTGCTCAGAGAATACCGATACTGGAGCCACACAAGCAGATAGTCAGTAGAAGCCATGATGGATAAATAAATGAACGCCTTCATGTCCAGGAGCAGGATGCAGCAGAGGGCAGGGGACCGTCCTGCCCCCAGATGTCTGGCTGTGCCCTGCAGGAAGTTACATGATCCAGCAAGGCCATCCGACCGGCGCTCCGAGAAGCCCAGGTTGGCTGGATGGGCAGTCCAGCTGCCTCTCGTGGGCTTGGCAGATCGCAGGGCAAACCTGCTGTCACTAGCGGGATCAGGCAGGCAACTGGGCTGCTCGGAACAAACTATCAAGGTGCTTTTAGGCAACTCAAAATTACCCAGGGCAGCTTAATGAGCAGGCAGCTAATGAACATTCCGTGCACTAATTGCATTGCTTTTCATTAAAACTGGAGGTGCCCAGGGAACAGGTGTGTGCTCCCTGCAGGATTGGATGAGGCTCCCACTTAACCTAGCATTCCCTCCTTCCAAATCAGTGGCTGTCTCCATTAGTGAGTGAGTGTGTGTGTGTTTCCAGCAAGAACATTTCTCCCAGCGGCTCCTCCAGGAAGCTGCTGCTCTCCTAACAGACTATTTAAGTCTAATAATCATTTGCGTGCCTGCAAGAGGCCTCTTTCATCCAAGGATTTCAGACTGTTGTGCAACACATTCCTGAAGGCAAGTGAGCAAAATTCATGGGAAGTGGAGACAGGATGAGCAAGTGGCAGGGCAGGAAGAGACAGGAGGGAGCAGCAGGGCCTGCCTGCCGCAGACCCTGGGGAAGGGGTCCATTTCCCAAGAGAAGTGGGGGGGGGGGAGGCCAAGCACCCCACCCCTTCAAACGGCAAAGGGTTCCTGTCAGGCTTGTGGGTGTCTGTTATTCCCAATTCCCTTCCTGCCTGCCAGCATGTTTGGGGATTATCCAAATAACGAGGAAGATCTTAAATGCAAACTGATTTTTGCACTGTGGGGTTTATTAAATCTCTTTCCCCGCAACTTGACTCTCTCAGGTGAATGCAAAGGGCGTCCGAGGGGGGCAGAAGCAGAGCACTTCACTTTCGGAGCTCCACATCAGCAGAGCAGCACATATACTGGGTCCAGACGAGCCCTTGGCAAGCCACCCTCAAAGCCCACATGGAAAGGTGTGGAAGGGGCTCGTTCCTGCTCCAGTCGGGCTGATGGCTGTAGAGAGCCCAAGGAGGACTCCCTCCAGGCAGTGTGCCCAGAATGTTCTCCTACTTTCCCTGCCTCTCCCATGTAGCTGGACCTCGTGGCTTCTCTGCAGAACTTGAGACAGGGATTAACTAGAAGGCCCCAAACCTGGCTGCTACTGGCCTCATTGCGGTCACTTGTCGTTCAGAAAAGGGAAATGCTCATCGGCAGCAGCAAAGGTCGTGGTGTCCAAGGCTATCGGCAACCTTTTCCCTGATTTCTCTTGGCTCCGGTGGCTCGAGATCAGGGTGCCAGCGCTGCAGAGGAGGAGCACTCGGGGCCGGGCCCACGGACCAGGGAGAATGAGACTGCGAATCCAAGTTCCTGGCTCGTCTTTCTACACACGAAAGCCGCCGGTGCGAAAGTGCCTGTTCGCTGACTGCATCGACCGCTTTACAGCTTTAGCCAAGCCGTCCCGCACCTGGTGTCTCCACGTGTGTTGGACTACAACTCCCATAGCGCCCAGTCCGCACGGCCAGAGTTCGGGCTCCGGGAGCGGCGCTCCAGCGCCCCCGGGGCCAGGCCGGGGAGCCCCGGCGGGTCCGCCGCGAGGCCGCCGCTCGCTCCTGAGGGCGCATGCGCCGGGCTCGCCCTCCGCCGCCGCTGTCCGCGGTCCTGAAGCGGCGCCTCCTCGGGCCGCTCCGAAAGGCCCGCGCGGGCTCTGCCCGGGGCGCCCCCGCCCGGCGCGCCGCGGGTCCCGCGCGAGCAAGCGGCGAAGGGCGCAGCGCCGCTGCTTCGTGCAGAAAGCGAGCCAGATGCCCCTTCGCTCCCGGCACTCGGTGCGCTGCCGCAACGGCGCACTCGGGCAGCTGCTGCGGGCGAGGCGGCGCCACCAACTGCCTGGAAGCCCTCGGCGCTGCTGGCTCCAAGCACGGGGGGCTCTCGCCGCGGCCGTGGCAGCCCCAGCGCTGCGATTCTGCCAGCAGCTCCATTTATGAATGCCCAGGAATTCTGTCAGCCGCCCACACGGGATCACTCGGGTTCCATGGAAGATGCCTGCGTCACCCACCCCTTGGCTTCGAGCAGCTTAAGCTGTAGCATAACTGAAGGTTAACGACCATGTATTTAATTCACCAGTGGCACCTCCTCCCAGGTGGATGCGCCCCCAAACACCACGAGAGGCCGTGACAGTGTCATGAAGGCAAGTGCCATGCTGCCGGGGGCCACATGCTCTCACCAGGCAGGTCACCCCCGGGGAGCTGTAAACACTGAGGCACCACGCCGAGCTTCATCCGCCCTCTGTAGGTGTGATAGTCGCATCGGCAGAAGTGAGTGGCTATCGGGAATGAGGACAGGAGCGTAGGAGCTCCTGAAGGGTGGCTGCCGGGCTGCAGAGGACGCTGAAGGTGGCGCTGGCAGAGCAAGTCACAGACCAGGGCAGTGGCACTCAATGGCTCTGGTTAGTGCTGCACAGAAGGGTGCAACGGGATACCCTTTTGGATATTTTTACCCTGAAAACCCTGTGATGAAGCAGCCCAGAATAAAGCAAGAGCTAGTGCCGGAGGGTGATACTGCAGGCCAGGAAGCACGCAACCAGCCACTGGGCCAGAGCAAAGGGGGCGCGTGAAGAGTGCTGCCACTGAGGATGCAACGAGAGCAAAGCTGAAAAGAAGGCACGGGGCTGGCAGGCCCTGAGGGGAAAGGAAAGTCCGGCATTGCACAAGGCATGCACTTAGAACATGAACCATAAGAAGTCGGAGCCCAGGCGAGCTGGCGTCTGTAAGGAAAAATGGAACTCTTTGGAGTGGCTCCAAGGCTGAAGCAAGGTGTGGCTCAGGCAGGAAGAGGCTACAATGCAAAGTCCAACCGAATCACATTCACCGGAGTGCTCAGAAGACCTACCAACATCGCCTTCATTCAAGTTGCTGCTCCAACAGCAGGTGCCAAAATTCAAAATTCTTGTGCAACTGTCTAAAAGGAAATTGATAACACGCCAAAACAAGAAATCAAAGGGAGATTCAAACCTGAATGCAGAAAGCCCAACAGGGGATCATACGATCTGAGCAGGGAGAAGTAAAGGGCAGGTGGAAAGAATGTAGGATGACAGATTCCACTGAGGAAGAACCTGCAGTTTTAGAAAGTGAAGGGAAAGCTGCTCTGAAGGCACTTAGAAGGACCAAAGCAACCAGGGCACAAAGGGTTCCAGCAGAACTATTCCAAGCTGCAGGGTCTGAACTGGTCCAAATCCTAACAAGAATTTACCAGCAAATACGGAGAACAAAACAATGACCCACAGACTGGAAATGCTTGATTCCAGCAGTGATACGTTCCTTTACTCCAAGGCTTGGGTCAGGTCTCAAGTGTTTCCTTTCAAGACCAAGCTGAGTCTCAAGTCCTTGCCAGAAACGGTTGAGTCAAATCTCAAGTTCCCTCTCAAGTCTCAAGAGCCAACAGCCCCCCGGCCCCCTTGAAGCTCCCTCCCTCCCACCCCCTCTTCGGTGTTCATTCCTGCCTTCCTGGCTATCCTGCTGTAGGGCAAGCCATGGAGCAATCTGGTCATTAAAAATGCAGGAATCCTGGGTCAAGCTGAGCCACTTGCTCATTACTCCCGAGTCGAGCCACTGATGCAACTTGAGTCGAAGTTGGGCGCAAGTTGCCTGACTTGGGTCCCCAACACTGCCTTCTGGTCACCAAGGAAGGCGGTGCAAAAGTGTGCAGCAGCCGAAGGGCGAATGCACTGATTTCCCATGCAAGCAAAGTGATGCGAGAGGGGAGCTTAGCGCCACCCCAACCGTCACCCTGGGCTGACGAAAAGATGAACAAGGGGACACCAAATATGAGACGGTCTGATTCCATCAATGAAGACAGTCTTTCAAGGAGATGCCATTTTAGAGGGAATTCATGCATAGGCGTGCCACAAAGCCAGAGACGACTTGCATCAGTAACAGCTTCACAAGGATGGAAAATCTTTATAAAAGTTATCTTCTATCTTTATCTTTTTTCTTTCTTTCTTTCTTTCTTTGTGGAGGGGGGAGTGGGGAGAAGCCCCAGGCATATCTGAAATGCAGTACAAAATGCATGTGGCAAACTGGCTAACCTCAAAAATCGAGCCTGCAAAATTCATCCCAGCCCCAAATTCCTTGAACCATTTGCATGTGCACAACCACGGAGGAAAACATAAGCAAGAAACCACAGAGCGAAGGCATGCACCGGGCGAGCTGGCAGCCCAGAGAGCCACCCGCCCGCCCGATGGGGCTTGCGCCCCAGGGAGAAGCGAGGCAGCCGGCTCCAGCCCCACATGTGGCGCCTCTGAGCCACCTGAGCGCATCTCCCCTGGCCTGCCGGAGCTGTTCCTCCCCCCCCTCCTCCTCACTGCTCCACTCCAGGCCGGCTGAGCAAGGCAGCCCTGCACATCCCAGAGCAGACCCCGCTTCCCAGACAGGGAGTGGCTCCCTGCTCGGCCCACCCAGGACGGCAAGAACTGGAGAGGCTGCCACAAGGTGCCTGCAGCGGCTCCCATGGCACAGGTACCTGCAGTGGAGTGACTCGAAGAGCTGCGCCCTCTTCTCTGCCACACACACGTTTCTCCTGGGGAGCATAAACAGGCCCTGGCCCTAAGCATCTTGCCTTCCTTCTGGGGCTGAAGTGTTCCCCGTTGCCATGATCCGAGCAGACCTGGAGATTCCTGGCAAAACCTTGTGCCTTGACTGGAAAAGGCCCTGTGCCACGGCTGAGCTGGATATGTGGGAGAGGGGGGAGGAATTGCTTCGTTCCGCCTCATGCATACGAGCAGGATGGCCCTGAAGCTCCCAAGCCTAAATTGGCCCAAATGCAGCATCTGGCGCAGTGTCTTGCTCTGCTTATCAGGACTATTGTCCAAAAACCAAAGCGGTGCGAGGGGGAGCTGGATGGAGGGGGCTGGTGTTCTGATGTTCACACCTCCACCCGTGCTTTCCTATACCCAAGGGAGATCTGCGGTGGCACGAACCAGAGCCTCGGACGGCTATCCTGACTTCAGGAACACAGAGGAGGACACAGGTCCTGGATCGGTCTCTTCTGGGGCCCCCAGCACATGGGACAGCCACTCCAGGCAAGCCCTTAGCATGCTGGGCTGCGGAGTGGGAAAGGTGGAGGACTCTAGACGAGTCCTTCACAGACTCCTGGGGGTGTGGAGAGCTCCGCAGCCCAGCGCCATCTCCTGCCAGCAGCTGCATCCGCAGGCATCCCACCACGGCCGTGCGCCTTTGAGGACTGAGGCGAGAAGCGTGGCCAGGGAAGACTTCAGCTTTCCCGAGAGCAGAGGAATGAGGCTGGGCGGGCGGGCGGGCTGAAGAGTGGCCAGATCTGGGCTACGGAGTGTGTGCAGGGCTGAGAGAAGGCAGGGATTCTGAATTCTGAAATGTTCTAGTCCTCACTAACGGGTGGCCCCAAGCCCGGGCACAAGCACTCACGCCCCCTTGTCCTTCCCACGCCCCAGACTTAGGGAAGCTGTCACATTCAGCTCACAAATGGGGTTGGCTTGGAAACTGCCCTATGAACACAAAGGACATGATCCAGCGGGGCTTTTCTATCAGGATTTAGTACCAGCACGTGGAATTCTGCTTGGTAAGAGAGGGAGGTGCTGGGCAAGCAAAGGCCGAGAGCAGCTGCACAGCCCGCCATGGGGCATTCCCAACAGGCCCCTCTTGAGGAACCCCACTTGGGTCGACTGTGCAAAGCGGAGTGGCATGGCTGGGATGAAACAGGAAAGCGGAGCTTCTTGAAGCAGCTTCAGCCATCCAGTTCTTAAGGAACAGGAAGAGGGGGAGACGCAGGCCCACACGAGAGCTGCAAGGAACGCCCAGCCGGATACAGACCCGAGGAATGGCTGTAAGGCAGCTGTGAGGAGAGGCCCGTGCCGGGAAACACAATCTGTGCGCACAGCCTCACGGTGTGCCTTTGCCTTCGCTCCTGGCTGGGCTGGTGGAGCCATCGGAGAGAAGCTCCCCCAGGTGGTCCTGCTTCACCTTGCCCTCCACGAGGGTGATGCGCTGCTTCAGCTTCTTCTGGGCAGCGCCGTACTCCGCCAAGAGTCGGGAGAAGCGGGAGCTCAGTATCTCCAGGCTGGTCTCCAGCCTGTCCAGCTTTTGCCCAATGTCCATCTGCTCCACGCCTTCCGCCGCTGCTGCTGCCTCATCGAACAGCCCCTCCTTGGTGAGGATCTCACGGCCACGCTCCTCCAGGACTCTCTTGGCATCTGGATACTCGGTCACTGCTTCCATGAGGTCCTCCTTGGACAGGCAGAAGAGGTCGGAGTAGCCGATGCTGCGGATGTTTGCTGTTCTGCGGTTGCCCATTTTGCTTCCCTTGATGTTGAGGATGCTGATCTCCCCAAAGCAGCAGCCTGTGGTCAGCAGGGCGTACTGAGTCATGCCATCATCAGCCACCACCGCCAGCTTGCCCTCTTTGATGATATACATCTCCTTGCCGATATCCCCTTTCCGGCAGATGTAGTCCCCTGGGCTGAACACCTGAGGGCGCAGCTTGAGCACCAGCTCCACCAGGAGCCCAGCCTCACAGTCCTGGAATATTCGCACTTTCTTCAGGGTCTCCAGGTGGACGTTGATGGCAATCTCTGCCCGCAGCTTGTCAGGCAAGTTCTTGAGCACCTCCCACTCATCCACTGCCTTCTTGTTGGTCCAGAGGTAGTCAAACCACTTGATGACCTTGACCTCCATCTCCTTGCTCACTCTGCGGAACTGCATGTAGTGCTTGACAGCATCGATCTTGGCCTGAAATTCTGCCCTGTTGGCACTCATGTTGGCGATCATAGAGCCCACGTTCCCCACGATGGTGGCGAAGATGAGGACCCCGATCAGGAAATCAAAGATGACGAAGAGGTACTCCTCGTCCCGCACAGGTGGGGGAGTCTCTCCGATTGTGGTCAAGGTCAGCGTGGACCAGTAGAGACAGTAGATGTACTCCCGCGTTAAGTACCCATACTCAGGGTCTGAAACATTGGGATAAACCCAGGTGTCTTCTCCAAAGCCAATGGCTTTGGAGATGGCGTAGTAGATACAGGCGTTCCAGTGAATGATGACCAGAATGTACATCACCAGGTTGCAGATCCTGAAGATGTTTGGGTAGCTGGTCCTCGTCTCGGTCCTGTCAAAGAACTCGAACATGCGTGAGAAGCGCAGCAGCCGATTGAAGCGGAGCTCCGGGCGGTGTATGCCCGTGGCAAAGTATGCGAAATCCGTGGGCAAAATGGAGAGGATGTCCAGCTTGAAGTGCATTGTGCCAATGTACTTCTCACGCAGCTTCTTGAGGTCTCTGACAAGCAGGCCCTGCTCAAGGAAACCTGCCGGGGGAAACGCAGAGTGGCAGTCAAGCTCAGCAGCCCTTTGCCTCCGGGGCAGGGCAACAAGGAGGGTGTCTTGGCCGCAGCAGCTGCGTTCCAGGTCGGCATTTCCACCGAGCTGCCCAGCACAGCTCCGAGACCCCGTGGGGATTTCTGTCCCAACATGTGCCGCTTTACCCTGCATTTGAGCAGCATTTGTCCTTTTCTTGCTCGTGCTCCCAGCTCAGAGAGAGCCCCTGAGAGTTATTCACGATTCATGTTCAGCACCCCAGGCAGTCTGGGGTCATCAGCAAGCCAGGCCACTCCACTGCATTCTCCTAAGTCTGGATCATTTGTAAGTAGTTCAAGAAGCACTGGTGCTGATGCAGAACCCCGTGGGGTCTCACGCGGGGCCCTTCATGGGGAGAAATGATCATTTATTCCCACTGCCTGCTTATTGTTCTTTAACCAGTTAGTGATCCCTAGGAGGGGCCCCCCCCCCCTTGATTTCATGACTGCCAAATGTGCTCAGGATCCTTTGGTGCGGAATTCTGCCCAAAGGCCTTTGGAAGGCCAGAAACGCGAGGGCCACCAGAGCGTCCCTTTCCGTGGGCTCATGGGCCTCTCAGCAAACTCCAGCGGCTTGGTGAGGCAGGCCTCCCTGCTGCTGGTGCCGCGCCGGTTCTGCCTCTCCCTCCCACTCTCGTTCTGAGCCCTCCGCTGGCTGGAGGCACAAACCCATCAGCAGCAGCCTGGAGGCTGCGCCAGACAGCGCAGGAGGTGGGGGCTACGTGCGGAGGAGTGGCCGTGACCCCCACACCTCGCCCACCCCAGGTAAGTGGAGAGCACTCTGCCCCAGGGCGTCTCCACTGCGACAGTTTGGGTCCATGGGCACAGGGGGCCCAAGGCACTGCACCAGATGGGGAGGCTGCCAATGGGCAGGCGGCCCCCCCAAAGACCACACCGAGGTAGGGGGCGTTCCCAGGCTGCTCGACAGTCCATGTTCAACACCAGCAGAAACCTTTTGCGCTACAAAATGTGCTAACTACTTCTTTAAATTAATTTTAAATTCTTGTTCATGTTTTCTGTCTCTTGTGTTTTATCACTGTTATACTTGGTTGCAAACTGCCCAGAGAGCTTCGGCTACAGGCAGCATAGAAGTGAAAGACACAGAAAGAACAAGGAAGGCGGGGGGGCGGGGGGGCACCTTGGCGAACACCAGGAAAGGCGCCCGGGCGTTGCACTGCTGCCTCTGATTTAGGTCAGTTGCTGGCTCAGTGCGGCATGGAGGCAAAGCCCTTGCATGCAAGCGACCGGGAGGGCGACTGGCGCCCAGGTGCCGGCGCAGAGGGGCAGCCGTCTTTCACTGGGGACTCTGTGCTCAGAGCGTCTGCTGAGAGGAGGCATGTCCCCCGGGCGCCGCCAGCCTTGCCTGAGTGGCCGCCGGGTGCTGTGGGGGGCGGGTGGGGGGGCGTTCCCTGCCAGGCCCACCTGTGCGCAGCCGGACAACCATGTCTGCAACATAGACGCCGTCCGAAAGGTAGTCCAGCACCAGCCACCAGAGCAAGTACTTTGTCTGGAGCTCGTTGAAGCAGGCTCTGCGGGAGAGAGCACAGCGGAGCCACTCAGCGGGTGCTGCGGGCGGCGGGAGAGGCCACTGGCCCGGCAAGCCATGCAGGGGCGCCCTTCGCTTGGTCCCACCCCGCGTGGTTCGGTGTGAGGGGAGGTCTGGCTTGCAAACCAGCACGACAAGCCGTGGCTTGCTGGGGGCTTGCTGTGCCTGCGTGCGGAACGGGATGCCATGGCTCAGCAGCGGCAGCCCCTTTCGAGAGCAGCAGGACCCCCAGGCAATGAGCAGCTGCTTGGGAGGAGCTGATGCCAGTCCCCCAGCATGGCGTCCGGGTCCCTTCGCATCCTGCGTGTGGCCTGGGGCCCCTCGCGCCCCCACGCCCGTCAGGGCCAAGCTCAGTCCACCCTCCCCCCAGAACGCAGCCTCTGCCATCCCGATGTGGGGCAGCGCGGCTGCCGCCCGGAGGCATGGCAGGACACGGCTTGGCCGTGGCAGAGGCCAAGCCCTCCCGGCCAGGAGCATCCTGGCAACGCTGCCTCAGGCTGGCCCCCAACCCATTTCTATATTTATTTATTTAGCATGACATTTCTAATCTGCATTAACCAACAGTCCAGGAGGGCTCTCTGGGCAGACTGAGTGGAGTATAACAAGCAAGCAAGCAAGCAAGCAAGGGGGGGCTTCTGCTGCAGCCGCTGCCACAGCCAGCCCGTTCCGCCAGGCAGTGGCACATGCGCCCATCAGGCAGCCCACTGCCTGCCGAGCGCGTCGAGGCTCCGCAGCTCCTTGCCTCACCGGACCCTCCCAGCCCTCCCTCTGGCCGCCAGCAAAGCCTCGGCCCTGCGGCCGCAGCAGGTCCTGCTCGCCGAGCCCCACCCGCCAGGGCCAAGGGCTGCAAAGCGGGGAGGCGGAGGCGCAAGGGCTGCTCCCACGCCCCCTCCAGCCCCAGGCAGGCCCTGCGCTCCCCCTGGCCGCGTGGGGCCGCAGGCAGTGCGTGGGCCCAGCTCACCGTGCCACCAGCGTGCACCAGTTGTAGAGAACGGGCACCGTGATGACCAGCAGCCAGTGGTAGTACCAGCTCCCCGCGGGATCCACCACCACGACCTCCCATTTCTTCCTGGAAACAGAGCCAAGACACTGTCAGGGGCCGGGAAGCAGCACTGGGCATGGGGACAGAGGGTGGCTGGGGCCGGCCCCCACTGCCCCCACATCTCGGCTCAGACAGGAGCTCTCTGAACTGGGGGAAAGGCTTCAGCAAAGACATGCTAGGTGCGCCCCCCCCCCCCCACATCTGTTCCTCCCACCAGAAATGATCTTTGCTCTTCCTCAGCGCCAGCCCCAGGGCCTGGAGGCCCCTCGGACAGGGCCCCTCCCGCTGGGAGCCCACCTTCACACGCCCAAGGCTGCCCGGCACTGCTCGGCCTCTCACGCTCCCCCATCCTTGCCCACCGGCGTGCAAGAGCCAGCCAGCTCCTGCCCCTGCCCCACTCTTCTGCACCACCCCTGCCGACGAGAAGGAGCAGTGCTGATGCGGGGCCTTCGCGAGTGGCGCTGGCCAAGCGGCCCCCCCAGCACAGAGCCAGCTTCTCTCGACAGCGGGCGCCCGGCCCTGATTGAACCCAGCGGGAAACAGAGGCAAGCCCCCGGGGTTTGGTGCCCCCCCTCGCTGGCAGTGAAGGGAGGGAGGGGAGGGGGCGGCTCTGGCTGCCCACCCCTGGGCCACTCCTCCCGCCTGCCCCTCCTCTTGCTCTGGACTGCTGCATCCCTCCTTCCCAGCATGCATGCAGAGCAGAGGAGCGTGAGGGGCAGCAGGAGAGAAGGGGGCTCACCTCTCCTGCTCTTGGTCTCCAGAGCCGTCTTCAGCCGCCACCGCCAAGGTCTTCACATCCGGCCCGCGGAAGCGCTCGAGGAAGGCGTCTGTGTGCTCCTCCTCCTCCTTCAGGCTCTTGCTCGCCCATCCCCGGAGGACCATCACCAGCCGGGCCACCCTGTGAACAAGGAGAGGCATGCTGTGCACTCGGGGGGCAGGACGGAAGGCCCCCCAGCCAGCCGGGCAGTCCTCCTTGCCTTGCGTGCATGGCGTAATCTCATGTTT
The DNA here is from genome assembly GCF_004798865.1 of Varanus komodoensis. Taxonomy (NCBI): domain Eukaryota; kingdom Metazoa; phylum Chordata; class Lepidosauria; order Squamata; family Varanidae; genus Varanus; species Varanus komodoensis. Next base: position 195,888 of record NW_025336401.1, read on the forward strand.
TGTGCCTGGCCAGGGACAGACTCCGCAAGGGAAGCCACAGCCTGGTTTGTAACAGCCGAGCAGGGCTGCCGCAGGGCGGGCATTTTGGAGGGCTGCCATTCCAAGGGTTCCGGCAGCCCCGTTCCCCCGGCAGTGCCCAGAGGCCCCTCAGGCTGTACCTGGCTGAAGCCCCACAAATACCTGGAGAGGGCCCCCTTCTTGGGGAGGGCCTGGCGAGATTCCTGGTTTGCCTCTTGTGAGGCAGCCCCCTGTTGCAGCTCTGAAGACATTTCATCGCCCGTGGAGGATGCTCTGCGGAGAGACCAGACAGGCCGGTGACGCTCAGCTGCCCTGACACCCCATCTTGCCCCAGGAGGGATCTCTCACCGGCCACCCCTCCGTTCCCCCTGTCCAGAGAGGATCCCTGCGCCAGTTCAGGCATGGAGTTGGGTCCCACTGGCGCGGCGGTCCAGGGGAGGCTGAGGCTCCAAGCCCTGGCCTGCCCCCCACTGGCTGCTCCTGCCCCAAGCTCCTCCCTGATGGCACAGGCCAGCTGCCCCATATCCATCAGCTGTTTGGCACAGGAGTAGTCCCAAGCATGTCCCGAAAGCCTTTTGCTCATCGTGGAGCAGCCAGCTGGGCCTGGCTCGCTCTGCCAGGGCATGCCGGCGCCGAGCCCGGGGGCAACGGAGGAGGGAGGGCATCACCTGCTGCTCCGGTCCCTGTGTTGGGTCTGCTCCAGGTTGCCGTCCGAGGCAGTTTGCACAGACAGCCACGGTGGCGGCGGCGGGTTGGCAGAGGAAGCCTTCACGCCATTTCTCCTGCCCATCGCCTGCCCTGCACAGAAGAAGCAGCAGCAGCCTGAGCAGGTGCCAGAGACGTGGGAAGCCAGCCGGGCAGTGCCACCTGGCGCCTCTTGACGTGGCTCAGTGGGCACGTGCGGATGGGCCCCAGGGCAAGCACAGAGAGATCGCACCGGCCCCGTGGCTGAGCAGTGGCACCCTGTTGCCTTCAGATGCTGCCCCTGCAGCCTCCGGGGAGGACGTGCCATCGGCTACGCTGCCTCCCGCAACGGGCCTTCCCGGGGGTGGCTTCCTAATGCTGGAATTTCCTCCTCTTCTTCGTGACACGCCAGGCACCAGCAATCACGTCCCTTCAGCAGCAACTTATTTGATGTGCTCTAGAATGACCTCCTGGTTAAGGGCTTTGGGATTTTTAAAATGTGAGGCCATATGTAAATATAGTAGAACACAGAATATTCTTGAAGTGCAAATCACCGTGACTACCAGGATTTAACTGGTAATAATGAAGATAAATTATCAATGCTTAAATTGTCATTTTGAAGACTAATCATTTGGTCCAACAGTCACTGTTGCAAAGGTTAAAAATGTGAGCTGGTTAAATGTAAAACTGCCCAATTCATTTGAATGTTCATGAACCCCTTGAGCTTTTTCCCTCCAACCCCTTCCGTTCATTCTCCCACCCGGTCTCTCCATGCTCTTGTTCAAGGCTTCCCTCAGAGGCTTTCATCTTTGTCATGGTTGCCAAGACAACAGCATCAGCATCAAGTCCTTCCTTAACAACAGGTGTGGGTGAGCTGAAGCGCTTTTCTAGCCACCCTTAATAGGTGAACAGCAGAAATGAGAGTCCCAGCAACTGGGAAGCAGGCCCTGGGGAACAAGGGCTGCTCCTTCCAAGACTCTTGAGACGTGAGAAGACGGCAGAGGAGAGGTAAACACCAGTCCACCAAGACAGAGCCACTGCAGGGCATCTCCTGCTGGGCGGCTGCGAGGAAGGCAGCCCCGTACTCCACACTGCAGCCGAGTTCAGCAAATGGCGACGTTACTGCCATGTACACGACGACTGTGGCCAATGGTGAGAAACGGTGCATTGGGCAGCATGTCCTCTTTTGCATCCCAGCCTCAAGTCATTGCCTGAACCCCAAATCTGAGAGGAAAGGGGGGGGGGGCTACAGCAGCAAGTTGAGGGGGCAGTCCCCAGAAGCCGCTCGAGGCCCTCAAAACACGGCAGCACCAGCACCAGCCACGAGGCCCTTCTGCTCGCCGCCCAACCCCGTTAACCGGAACAGAAGCTCAGCCTGTGTGCCGCCACGAAGCCCTTCTGCTCCCACTGCCCCACTGTGAAAGGAAGACCAATCCAGGCAGTACCGAGGGGCCTCGCCTGGATCAAGGAATCCTCCCGTGTGGCTGGAAGCACTGCAGGGGCTGAGCCCTGAGCTGTGCCCCGAGGGCCCCCCGCGTCCAGCACATTGCTCATCCGCATCAGGCCGGAGCCAGGCCCCACCTTTGGAGGACAGCACAGAGCCCCACAGCGCCCAGAGCGGCTCCACGAAGTGCGGGGGGGCTCGCGCCAGGGAAACCTCCGCTCGGCTGTGCCTGCCAGTTTGGTAGGAAGCCTGCTGGACCACCCCCTGGGCTCAGGGCTGCAGGGGAGACAGGAAGGGACCCGGACTCCCCGAGGACCAGCACAAGCCTCTTGCCATCTGTGTGTCCCCACTTCATGGGTGGGATGGGAGGACAGCATTCCGGGGCAGTTGGAAGAGTCCATTGGGAAGAGCGCGAGAGACGAAGAGACAGTTAGAGTGGGGGGGAGCTGGGAGTTGGACCTGCCGGTCAGGTCATTCTCAGCACCGGGCACATTGCAGGCACAATGCCTGAACCAAGCCACTGCGTGGTTCTCCCGCGTTTCCAAAGAACTGCTTTTTCAACCAATGACTTTCTCTTGCTCCTCCGTGTATCCGAAGTGGAGGCATCTTTGGATCCTCTTTGGGCCCCGATGCATGTAAAGTAAGGCGCCTCCTCCCCGTTTGCCTGCGCAGGAACTGTCACGAGCTCAGGATGACGCAGGCCCCCTGCACCGAAGGAATCGGATTTCTAGCCATGTAGCCACTCCCGGTGCCCTGGAACAGGAGAAACCCCTGGGACCTTCCCATAAGTGGGGGGGGGGGGGATGAGCAGGTTGAGCAGGTTGGCAGCAGCAAAGGTATGGCCACCATACAGCCCCCACTGCAAAGCGGGGGGCCCTCCCAGCCCCGCTGGACACCCTCCCCGGCATCGGCCCAGAAGGCTCAGGCGATGTGCTCCCTGCCTCTACTCACTGGTCAGGTGCTCTGCGCAGGGCCACGTCCCCGGGCCGCAGCCAGCATGGGAGCCGCCACCGCTGCTTCCAGGTGGCCGTGAGGGCAGTGCAGGTGAAGTGCCCTGCTCCTTGGGCCTCAGTTTCCCCACTCGGCCATGCTCTGTGGCAAGTGGTAGAGCTGCTCCGTCCCTGCAGCTGTGGCGCCTTTGGGAGGCAGTGAGGGCCGCTTCCAGGGAGTCTGTAGTGGTGGAGGATGACCGGCCCTCCAAGCCCGGGAGCACTAAGCAGCCCTCCCGCTGCCCCTCCGCTTCCAGCACTGGAGGTCAGCCGAGGGGCAACGCTCCAGGTGAGTGCGAAGGGGGCCGGGGCGGCCGCTCCCCACGCAGGCACTCACCGCGCTCTGGTGGAGGTGCACCTGCCTCCAACTCCGAGCCAAGAGTGCTCGCTCTGCAAGCATTAATTGCAGCCGCCTTCGTGCCTCGGGGATGAAAGGCAGCCACACATGCTCTGCCCTGCCTCAGCCCTCTCGCTGCTTAACCCTTCCCCAGGTGCCGGCTTGGCACAGGCACAGGCCCACGGTGGAGGGAGCCCCTTCCATGCCCGGCTGCCCAGGGCCTCTCAGCCCCTCTGGCCGGTGGTACAGCGGACTGGCATTGTCCCGCAAGAGGAGCTGCCCACCTCGCTGATTTTTCCCTACCAAAATCCAAACACTCCATTTCTGGGGGTCAAACTCCATCCTTTCTCCACCCATTCGTTTGTTTCATGGGGCCACATTTCTCTCATTTTGGATAGCTGATAGAACACTGCTCAGGTCAGGGCTGATCAAAGAAACCTACATTTTCTAATTAAATGATTAATTGGTTGATCCAAATTGCACCTGAGTAAAACAGAAATGCAGAAGCAAAAGGCACTATAAAGGTCAATTATGCAATCATTGGTGAAAGCTAGACACTGCTGGCTAGAGGAAGCTTCGCTTTTAGAGAGCAGCATGTTTTTCCTGAACTGCTCAGGCAGGATCTCAAAGGAGACCGGCTGATGCACGACTGACAGCAGCTAAAGCAAGAGAGCAGGGACACATTCCTCCTCATCTGAGGGTGAGGAATTTGTGTCTGACTCCATTGTCATGGTCAGACCATTTCCTTGAGAGGTTTGAGCTTGGGGCGGGCCTTTCCCTCTGTAAGGGTGTGGACCCTATTGTGATGGTCTGCTCTCGGAGCTGGATGGATCCGGATGGATTCCTGAAGGCTCTGGGGGATTTTCCGGTTGATAAAGCTGGCGTTCCTGTTGATGCTCTGGTTGAACGGTGGAATGGGGAAATGGCCAGTGCAATTGACACGATCACTCCTAAGCATCCTCTCCTGTCCGGCAGAGTCCATTCATCCCCATGGTACACATCTGAATTACGGGCGATGAAGTGGGTTGGGAGACGGCTAGAGCGCAGGTGGAGGAAATCACGGGATGAATCTGACCGGACACGCCTACGAGCTCACTATCGAGCCTATGCTGTGGCGGTGAGGGTGGCGAAGAAGAAATTCTTCTCCACTTCCATTGCCTCCTCACAGTGCCGTCCAGCGGAGCTCTTTTGAGTGGTACATGGGCTGATACACCCTGGCCCTAAGAAAGATCCCGTACCACCTTCGATGGCCTGCTGTGACGACTTTGTCCAGCTCTTTAAGGAGAAAATCGCTCAGATTCGTCACGAGCTGGACTCCACAAGTGATTCAGATCCTTTAGGGGAGATGCCAATGACTCCATCTGCTCAGATATTATTGGATGAATTTCAGTTATTGCAGCCTGATGATGTGGACAAGGTGCTTGGACAAGTACGTCCCACCACCT